>NC_142544.1:12790000-13090000 GCF_056151865.1 Erythranthe guttata | reverse complement strand
TACTCTTGTCATTAAGTATTTTTGTATTAAATAATTAAGAGTGACAATGGGCAATAAAAATGCAATTAATGTTTTATTGGAATACTAAAATGACATATAATTTAGGGGAAAAAAAAGCCCAAAAAGACAAGTAATATGAGACATAGGGAGTACTTAATAATTAGTCTTATTGTTTATTTAAGTAAATTTTATAAATTTTATACTGTAACAAACGTCAATATTAATAAAAAAAAATTATAAAAATAAAGAAAAAGTTAAGTAATATACGTGGATGATAAAAAATATTTTAAATTTTGCTTTAAAAAAAGCAAGTAAATATGATGTGTATACGTTTAATTAGACGAAGAGAGGTCAATGTAGTTTGCTCAACATTTGGTGAGAGGTAAAAACCAATGTTATTAGGACCGGACCGGAATAGACCGGTCCGACCGCGACCCGCAACAAAAGTGGTCCGATCTGGTGCCTAAAACCGGCCAAATCAAGAACCCGGGCCAAATCACAAAAATCCGGTTCGACCGGTGGAAACTGGAAACCGGTCAATGACCCCGGTTTTCATCTAAAACACTTCGTCGGTGGCTATTGTCGGCGGGATTTGGGTGAAATTCACCGAGGATGGCCGGATATAGTTGGAACAGGCAATGGGTGGCCAAAGTTCAGTGAAGCAGGCTATGGGTGGCCGAAATTGCACAGATCAGGCGGTGGGTGGCCGGAGTTCGACGGAAAGAAGAAGATGGAAAAAAAGAAAAATAAATAAAAAGAAAACAGAGTGAGGAAGTAGAAATATTTTTGAGGAAGAAAGACAGAGAAAGTGATGAAGATGAATGAGCAAGTGATGGGAGAAGAAAAAGTGGAGTGAACAAAGAGGAGAGAAAAGGTAGAAGAGAAAAATAAGAAAAAAAATATAAAAGAAAAAAGGGTGTTGGGATAATACCGAAAGAAAATAGATGATATATAAAAAGTAAATAATAAAAATAAAGAGAGAGTGAAACATAAAAAATATATATAAAATATAAATTTAAAATATTAAAATTAATAAAATAATTAAACTAATAAAAAATACGGGTCGAACCCGCTTGAACCGGTCCAATCATGACCCGAACGCCTATTCGGTTTTGTGTCCATTCCGGTTTTGAAAACATTGTTAAAAATATAATTTCAAAAAAAAAAGTGAATGATCAAATGAGTTAGGGCTTAGCTACTATCCAAATTCAAGGGAGATATGCATTTTTTTCAAATTAGAGGCAGTCTAGCTGTAATACACCAAATATCAAGGTCTTGATGTAGTAAATTTACATTTTATATAAGGAAATTGTTGGTAAATTTGACCGGAGTGATCATAACGTACGAGTAACACAAAATAAATACATAATTGATTCAAATAATAATTAAGCAGATAAATTCAAGATAATGAAAATTATCAACCATCACAACAAAATAAGAGAAATTTTAATGTGTGCATTTTCCATGCATGAATTAAAAATAACAATTTATTTAGTTATTTTCATGTGATTGTATATACTTATATAAATACATAATTGATTCAAATAATAATTAAGCAGATAGATTCAAGATAATGAAAATTATCAACCATCACAACAAAATAAGAGAAATTTTAATGTGTGCATTTTCCATGCATGAATTAAAAATAACAATTTATTTTAATGTGTGCATTTTCCATGCATGAATTAAAAATAACAATTTATTTAGTTATTTTCCTGTCATTGTATATACTTATTAATATCAATTTTAGAATAATTTTATTTCATCGCACCTTTTGATACAATAGGTAGAACATAAACTTTTGTACTTATTTAATTTTATTTAAAAAAAATTCTTTTGTAAAATATATTGTGTAACTTTTATTAATTAATAATAAGTTATATATATTAAGTGAAATCGCATGTAATCACATGCAATGCACGTGGTGCTTGCTAGTTTTAGCAAAACTATGATTTGTTTTGGAAAATTTCCCCCGAGTTTAGAAATTTTAAAACTCAGTGTGATTTTCAAAACTTTTCCAAAATTTCAAAATTTCCAGCAGCACTCTAAATAGAAATAATTTTCAGATTCCAAATATTTTGGAATTATAATTGGAATTGAAATTAAATTTGGAAAATGAAAATTTTCTGAAAAAGCTAATGCCACGGACTTTCACCCGTACTAAAAATTATAAACTATGTACTATTCCATATCAAAGTTATTGCATAATTGAGTAGCAACTGACAAAAAATTAACCTAAAAGGAAACGAAAACAAAAATCAAACTGAAACTAAATTAACTTAACTACTACTCTAGTCCTAAAATAAAATAAAAACCAAAAAGTAAACTCGAAAGCCCAGCTAGTGGCATTAATTTGGTGGTGGAAAGAAGATCTCCTCAGCCTTCCTCTTTGAGGTGAATTTCTCCTCGACATCTGCCGGAACATTAAAAGCCGCCTGTAGAACTTCGGGCGAAAGCGCCTTCCAAACTGAAGTCCGTCCAGCCAAATGAGTGAAAATAGGACTGCAAATATCACAACAAAACACACATTTAAGAAGTTAGGAAAAAGAAAAAAGAAAAAAAAAAAAAAAAGGAACTCCTTGTATAAATTAAATAAGGATAGAGAATCAAAAATATTTGAATAGAACTTACTTTGGAGTAGTGATGATGGAGAACCAGTCCATACCCTCGGGATCAGCAATCTTGGAGACAACAAAGAACCTAGGCACAATGAATAGATCACCAGCCTTAAGCCTCGTCTCGAGCACACGTTTCCCATCGACACCGACAACTTGGACACGGCCACTTCCCCTTACAATGTAAGTAACCTGCAAAGCAGAGTCACAAGAGAAACCTGGAGAGCACATTGCACTACCGTCTAACCTAACAAGATCTGCACCGAGCCCAACTTCACCGACCAACGGTAGATTCTTAGTGTTGAGAACCACAACTTTGCCACCATTCTTGATGTCCACATCCAACGGAGCTTCCTCGCAGTTCAACGCCATTCCGTTGTAGTGCTCGATTTTGGGCTCGGGCATCTTGAAGGTGGAATCGAGCTTGACAATCCCGTTTCCTGATTGGCTGCCGACGAGTGTCTTGACGGTGCTCTCTTCCAAGTCCCATGCTCTGCCAACAAACTCCGTTGAGAATCCGGTGAAGATTCCGTTGGGACCGGTTAAGAAGAAGTCGGTGAAGGAGCCGGATTTGTGGGCCTTTGAGGTGTCGCCGAGGAAGAGAATGACTAGCTCCGTGTCTTGTTTGTTGTACCACCAGGTGACTACTCCGAAGGGGAGGGCTATGGCGTCTCCCTTCTTTATTGGGATCACCTTTTCTTCTTTTTCCGGGAGGACTATACCGGCTACTCCACTACCTATATCAATTTCATAAGTTCAATTCGTCAAACAACTTATTCAAACAGAAAATAACGCGGGAATACACAAACTGAAAAAAAAAAATTAAAAAAAATACAGAGTGATCAAAGCAGAAATCAACACCAGAAAGATGAAACTCGTTCTGAAAAAGTACATAATCGAAAAAACAGGCAATCTGAATTGTGAATATATATACCTTGAAGCACGTAAGCAACCTTGGCAGAATCGGAGTATCGAGGCAGAGCAAAGCCGTTCTTCTCAAGGGCGAGCTTTCCGGCGCCGATGTTGCCTTCGCGGAGCATCGGCAACTCGTTAGGGCACCACGCATAGTACGCGCCACCATCTCCGCCGTACAGCTTCTTCGCCAACTGTGGTGTCAAATCAAGCTCCATCTCCCTCTCTGTTTTTCTCTCTTTAAACAAAACACGACGAATAATGGATTAATGCAAATAAATAAAAAGCTTATGTGAAAAGAGAAGGCATATCGCTGGTATTTATAAAGGAGAGAAATCATATAGCAGATAGTATTTGCAGTGGATTATAATTCTATTGAGACACGATTGTTTTGCAACTCTAGGATATATTTTGTACTACTTGTTTTATACGACATGTCTAAATTCTATAAGATAAGAGATATTGAAATAAATATCTTTTATAAGATAAGAGATATAGAGTTATTTAATAATCTAATTATTAAGGATAAAAGGATGTATGAGTTGGATAGTACGAGAACTCGTGAGTCCTGATCCCAGTAAGATTACAATGATTTTATCTTGTGTAATCTCATTATCTAAATCAAGCCAAACTAGATATACTTATATGCAATAATCTATACTTATATAGTTATATGCATCCAATAGTTGTCATACGTTACATAGTCTATACGTTACATATATCATGGGCAACCGGAAAGACTTAAATGTACGTATATCCATATGCCAGACCAAAAATTAACTATATTATTGTTAAACACAGTAAAATTAACTAAATTACAGTTTAACACAGTAATATTGCTATATTAATCTCTAGCACAGTAATATTAACACAACAAAACTCATTATTATTGTGTAATAGAGTAATATTACTATGTTGCCGTTCAACAAATGTAAACATAATAAAAAGCCAAAACAATTAATATTACTGTGAGTGACAGTAATATTACTATAACAATAGTAATATTACCGTCAACTACAATAATATTACAATAATAGACAGTAATATTATTACGTTAATCCGTGAATAACTCAAACAAACAAAAAATCCAAACAAATTAATAATATTGATGTGGTTGACATCAATATTACTATAAAAACAGTAATATTACCGTCAACCACAGTAATATTATTGTGTTTACAGTAATATTACTACGTTACTCCATGAATAACTCAAACAAAACAAAAAACCCAAAAAAATAATAATATTGATGTTGTTAATATTAATATTATTGTGTTTACATTTATTTTACTGTCAACGACAGTAATATAATTATGTTGACTTGTCAACAAATGAAACAAAATAAAAAAAACAACAAAAAATAAAAAATAATAATATTACATCAATTTACTGTCAACGGCAGCACAATTACATAAATGTATTGTCGACGGCAGTACAATTACGTTAATTAACTGTCATTGACAGTATAATTACGTTAATTTACTGTCAATGACAGCACAATTACGGTCAACGTTTAGCGGCAGACGTAAAAAAAAAAAAAAAAAAAAAACTTAAAAAAACACTAAAAAAAGTCAATGCCGGAGACCGCAGGAAACCGGTGAAAAAATCCGGAAGAAAAGAAAAGAAAAAAGAAAAAAGAGAAAAGCGAAAAAAAAAATTGAAAAGTCAACGCAGGAGACCGGCGTTGACCGCCGGAATCCGGCGTAAAAAAAAAATTGAAATTTTTATTTTTTTGAAAAAAAAAAGTTTTGTGTCAAAATTGAATAATTTGTGAAATTTGGGGTCAAATTGAGATTTAATAAAGTTAAGGATGTATTTTTTGAAAAAAAAAGTTTTTGAAACAAAAAAGTCAAAATTGGATTTTTGTGGACAAAATTGATTAAATTGGGGTTACAATTAAGAATTGGGTATAAATGGTGGAGGGTAATATTGACATATACATGAATATTTCCTTTATTTTATAACAAATAATAAATGGATGGATTTATTGGTGAAAGAGATATAGCCCCTAAACCTAAAATAATAAACATGCTTGGTTGGGGACTTATGCACAAAACCCCCAAAAAGATATACTTATACGCATCCAATAATTGGATTAGGTAATGCGTTACGTAATACATACACGGGTAATTGGATTTAACTCCAATGAGGAAGACTTAAATGCACATATATCGAGACCAAAAATAATTTCACATGAAGCTCATCCTTCTGGATATAATTTAAACAATTTCATCCCTGAAACATTAACTTAATAATATTACAAATTGACCATAATTTAATACATATATAACATTCATTCCCATTTTCACATTATTAATTTCTAGAACTTTTTTGTTCGTACTGTTGTTTTAATTTTTTTTTTTTAATATATTTTGGTTTAATAACCAAAACAATAATATTTCGTTTTAATAACCAAATTTTTTTAACATGGTCTAACCTAAGCTCTGAAATTACGAAAACGCCACCCCTCACGGTTTAAATAATTATTAAAAAAAAACCAAAAAAAAAAAAAATCAAGACAACGAGAAAACATAGTCCATCACGCCAGCCACATTTTTTTTTTGTTTTATATATATATAATTATTTAAACTCGGAGGGTGGTTGTTTTGTCATTTTCAAGACTTAGATTAAACGGTGTTAAGGTCAAAGGTCTGAAAACTAACATCGAGGACCACACTGAGACAATTTCTCAACTACATAGGGCAAATCGATACAATCGAGAGTAGAAGCCAATAAATTGATATCGATCCAAAGCCAAGGGGGGAAAGTGGAATTTACCCTTAATATTAATCAATGTTCTAAAAATGGGCCGAGGCGGCCGATTAATCGGTATCTGAGGCGGAGGCGGTCCCAATCCTTTACGGTTTTAGTGTAAAGGTTTGAAAAATCAATTTTTTGCCTATGAGGCGGTTTTAGGAAGTCTGAAGTGGTCAAACCTTTAAAGTGAGCCAAACCCGGTGGCAAAATCGGCCAAAAACCCAGTCCCACTTGGGATGTGGAATGCCCGATTGTGTCGAGCAGAGACCTTTACCGGCGTTGATTCTTGAGCCCGTACCCGAGCTGTCGATGATGAGGAGCGTGAGAGAGAGCTAGGGAGGAGCACCCGGATCACATCGACTCCGACTAGTAAGGTGTTTTCTATCCTTAAACTTTGTGCTAATTTCGTTGGGGGCAACGAAAATTTTAAGTTTGGGGTGGAAAAACTTTTTTTCTTCTTATTTGCTTTAGTTGCGCCTTGGGTTTTTATTTTAGATGTTTTTTTTATTGCTTTTATTGTTTTAAAAAAATAAAAAAAATAAAAAAATTGCTTGAGTCGAATGCATCGATGAGTTATGATGATGAGAGATGATCAATGTTTGATGATAAGATTGCTTGTTTTGTGTGATAAGGATTAGATTATTGTTTAGCTTTCGATTCAACGGAACTTACAAACGAATTATTGCCAGGAATCACACTTTGTGCATTGCTTTCGTTGAATGTTTTGTATTTTAAATTTGGAATTAATTTGTGTTAGATCATGCTATGTTCGGTTTTAGAACTCACCTTAGGAAATTTATGATACGAAGTATTGGGTAGTGAGTGATTTGGTGCTTAAAGTGTTGATTTATTGTGGTTTAGGTATAAATTGAAGAATTGGATAAATAGGGGGTCCAAACTGCAATTTTGGAGAAAATATGGGCGAGAAATTGAAGAATTAAAAAATCTGAAGAATTAGAGCCCAGACGGCCGTCCGAGAAATACACTAGGAATTCGGACGCCCGTCCGAATATTTTCATGGGAGAACAGTCTCTGGAATTGAGACGGCCGTCTGGAAATGGAACTGCAAATCCAGACGGCCGTCCGAGAAGACGTAGAGGCGCAGTAAATGAACTCTAATTGCACAAGGAAACTACATTCTCCTCCATGTTCCACCCTATATAAGACGAATTCAAGCAAGCAATTGAAGAAACTTTTTACGCAATTTCAAGAGCAAAGAAGCAATAACGAAGACGAAGAATTCGAAGACTCCAAACATAGATTTATCGTCTATGATATATTTTACTTGCGTTTTTACTTTAATCATGAGTAGCTAATTTGTTTATTTCTAGGATTTTATTTTGAACCCTATGTGAGATTTATGAACCCAATTCTATGATTTTATGCAAGTTTTAATTCTGGATTTTTTCTTCTACTTGTTTTATTAAGTTCATGAAACTGGCCACTTTATGTGCTTTTATGTTATTGTTAATCGCATGAATCGGAATGTCGGGTAAATAATTAGAACTGTGATAGAAGAGCATTTGTGGTATTAACACAGGAATATAGTTAATCTCTTAGGTAGCCATTATTGATATTTATGCTTAATGTTGTGTTCTATAATTAATTGCATAGGAATACAATAATTGAATCTAGAATATTAGAATCGTAATACACGCGGAAGCGGATTATGATTAATTTAGCATCTCATATTAATAATCCAAGTTAATTACTTGCATAATTGAAGGAATTGGGTGATTAATAATCACATAGAAGGGAGAATAAAATTCTAGGCTTGCTTTATCTGATTAAATCTTTGTTTTAAATTGCTTTCGTGCTCTTGTATTTTTAATTTGCTTTAATTTAGTTTAGTTAATCTATATATATATATATATATATATATATATATATATATATATATATATATATATAAAGACAACCTATGTCATAATATTGCGACACATGGCGCTTAGGGTTTCAAAATCCGAAGGGTATTTTTGTATTTATTTGATAATCTTAGGACTATTTTTAGATTAAAAAAAAACCAACTCACGCAACTTTTCAATCTGAACGTTCGTGTAATTGCTCTTGGCGTCTTCTCGCCTCAACTTCTTCTAGGGTTATTTATTTTCTCATTAAATATGAATTAAATCTTATCCCCATTAATAAATCTACAAAATACTGCTTGATCTTCCGCTGGATTGTTGGTTCTAGTATTTTCCAGCAATGTTTGGTATGAAACGTGGCGCTTTAGGGTTTCAAAACTCCAGGGAAAATTTTATAATTTTTTGATAGTCGTAGGATTATTATGCAACATATAAAACACGTTGGTATAACTCCGTCACAACATACATGTGTTCCATTATTTTTAAATGTCCAATAGATTTTGCAAAAACAAAAGTTATTTATTTTACGCAAAGGTACTATATAATTAATCTTCACTTTTTTCCCTTTTTTTTCAATTACTCCATGTTATGTTTAGATGTAGTTTCTTGATTTCATGCAATTTTACATGTTAAATCTTTTGGTCTTGTGTACTATGAGTGAATTTATACGAAGTAATAGAATTGTTTTTGTTGAACCTATATTAATTGTGTAGTGGTTCAAGGGGTATTGAATTTTGACCAGATGTTTGTTTTTATTGAAAAAAGGGCCATTTGTATTTTGGTCTGTCGAAAATATATGTGTGGAGTTTGTGAAGATGTTATAATTAGGTTTAGTTTTTCTTTTTTCTACACAAGTTGTAATTTGTTAATTATTTTTTCCTTTACGAGTAATAACAATGTTGTGACAGATATCTGAGATGATCTCCGATCTGCATCCGAGGCTAATATGACGCTTGCACAAGCAATTATGGATGGAGATGTGGTTATTGTTCAAAATCTTGACTTAGCGCTATGACGAGAGAGACTTGTACTTTATACTAAAATTTGCTAATTAAAATAATGTGGTTCAAAGACATCTAATACAATTGCAAGTTCGTTGTAGGAAAAAAGTTAGTATTTTGTATCAATGTTCAGTGTATTTTTTTTTCCAGGTGCAATATATGGGCGAGTCTAATTATTATTGTTTCAAATTCAGACTGTACATATTAAGCTCTACCATGAGGCTCGACCACCTTCTCTATCATGAGGCTCGACCACATTCTCTACTAAGTATATTTCAATATTATTTTACATATATTTGATGTTTAAAGTTATTTATTTGTCGATAAGTTATGTATTGAATCTTATTCTATATACGTGCATAAAGAAATATAGCGATCGATGCACCTTAATGGAAATGCAAATTTTCGTTTTTTATATCGATATGCCCCCGCATCACAAATATTACAACAGTTGTGTTCAAATATAATTTATTCCATTGGAAAAATGATAATCTTGCAGGTTCTTTGAATCTCTATTGCTTCACTTCTCTATTATTACGCCATTGCTACAAGTCACTTACTTTGCATACGATTCATATGATATATAATCCATTCTAAGAAATAGATGAATAGTCTATTTTAATGATATCATGTTGACTCATAATTCGGTTGACCCGTAAAGATAAAGTTTATATTTTTTTTTATTCCTTTACGTTTCCTATTTACTCCCCGTGCATCGCACGGGTGAAGTACTAGTTTAGTATAATTGTTTATCTTTTGACTGTGTAGGGTGGGCTTGATATCAATTGATAGAATTTAGCGTCTAGGAATAGATAATTAAATATTCTCCGTGGGATCGATATCCAGACTTAATTGTCCACTATATTACTTGTACGATACGTGCACTTACGTGTAGGTATTTCAACCAACAAGTTTTTGGTGCCGTTGCAGGGGAATATTTTAATTATTTATTTTATTCTAGCTCTAGATTTGAACAATTTTCACGCTTCACCCAATTTTAATTTTAATTTTATTTTTATTTTTGTTTTAGGTACTGTTTTATGCGTAGCTAAAGACACTAGGCCAAATTTCATTTCAGGCGACGTTTTATTTGCGACGATTTTGTAAACGTCGCTCATATTGCGACGTTTTCTTAACATATCGTCGCAATAATGCATAATTTAAATTCAAATTCTAAAAAATGAGTAAATATTGCGACGTTTCTGAATTACGTCGCAGAAATCATCGCAAACTTTTATACGAAAAGTTCCCTGAAGAAAAGGCGACGAATCGGTTATATACGTCGCAATTTTGCGACGTTATTGTAAATAGTCGTCGCAAGAGAAAATTTTTTTTTTTATTTTTTTTAATTAAAAATATTTGCGACGATAATTCTGCAACGACGCAAGGTTGATTGGAAAATTTGCGACGTTTATATATTATTGCGTCGCAATGGTTTTCCAATTAAAAATTTCTAAATTTGTTTTGCGACGTAAATAATGCAATGGATTGAAACATCGCAATATAATTAGTTTTTTTTTTTCACAATTTTTCTGTTGCGACGTTTAATTAAGTAAAGTCGCTATTTTATTTCTATAAGTCTGTTGTGGCGACTAAAATATAGGAAAACGTCGCACGGAAATTTTCAGTCCTGCGACTAATAAGTATAAACGTCGCGAAACCAAATTAAAACCCCTTTCCCCACCCTAATTTCAGAACACGTTTGCCCAAGTCCGTCTCTTCCCAAATCACAGCTGCTCCCACACCCCTCCTCCGCCGAAGCAAATCAGTCCGCCGTCGCCGTCGCCGTCGGTGTCGCGGCTGACGGCATAAGGCCTTGTGATAGCCACCGCGCGCCAAAATCCCTCTATCTCAGCTCCTCCTCCGTCTTCCACACCGCCGCCGCCGCCGCTTCAATATTCTCCACAGAAATCCACCCCCATCGTGCCGACGACATCACCGGTTACTAAGGCCGAGCCACCACCGAAGCCTTCTTCTCCCGCTCCTCCTCCCTGTTTCACACCGCCGCTGCCGCTCCCGCTCCCGCCGTCGGAGCCATGGGACTTGCCGTAAGTTTTTTATTTATTCTGCATAATTATATTTTATATATTTTTATATATTTTATTATCAATGATTCATGAATTATTATTATTAGAAAACAAAAGAAAAATTATTTCTTTAAAAAAAATAAAAAAAAAATCGAAATAATGTTGACAGCTGCAATTTCATTGAATTAATGTGAAGGTGGTTGAAGGGGCAAGAACGAGAGGAGCATCAAGAATTATTGGAGTTGACATTAATCCCGATAAAATTATTAAAGGTATCAAATTAAATTAATAAATAAATAAACTCGCCATTTAATTTATTGTACTATAGTATATTCATCCACTTGGAGTAATTAATAATCAATAATTTATGAAATTTTGTTTTAATAGGTAAAGCAATTGGGATCACAGACTTCATAAATCCCATGGATTTGAACAAGCCACTGCACCAATTTGTAGAGGGTAAGTTAAATTATTTTATGTATATAAAATCTTTGTTAAATTATTTTATATATATGCGCTTTGTTAAATTATGTACACATTATTCCCCTAAAGATCACATCTGATCTAAGATCTCTTTCTTTCTAAATTCTGAGTTAATTTAGAATTTTGTTTATTAATTGTTGATGATGATGATACTAAGCAGTGATTTTAATGGAAATGGTTAATATAATGGTAAATCATAAACAGTGATCACAATTTTCAATCTCTCTCTAAACCCATAACAGTTTCAAATACTCTTTATATGCTAACAATATTTTATTAACTTCATCAGGCTAAGTATAAGTAAGATATGGGCATTTAACACACATAATTTCAAATATTCAATTTAATCAGTTTCCTATATTTTTAATTGTGTAAAATATATTAAAATTTAAATTAATTTCAGTAATTAATAGTTAATACGGTGTCAATTAAATAGTTTAAAAAATGGGTCCCATAAGATACCAAACTTACACTTGAAAGAGATCACAATATTATTTTCAAAATATTTTTTCCCTACTATATATATACTCCGAAATTAAATTATTCCGAGAGAGACGAATATATAAATTTAATTCTCTCGTTACCTTCTATGTTCCTCAGTTGCGAATATTTTCTAAATAAAAATGCCGAAGGATAGGAGTTGGGTTTTGCTAGATGATCATCGATTAGACGCATTTCAAAATGGTTGTTTAGAATTTCTCAACTTTGCTTTCGATAAGGCGGCCATTGGTGACAAAATAAGGTGTCCATGTAGAGACTGCAAATGTCGAAAAGTCTGGGATCGTGAATTCGTTCATGAGCATTTACTTTGGAGGGGCTGGGATAAATCCTATGGCGAAGGACAATGGGTAATGCATTTGGAGTCTGATGAAGAGTACCGTCGGGATCTTTGCGAAGTACCCGAAAGCTAGTGAAGTAGGGGGGTTTGGTGTTGTACATGTGAATGAAGACGATGACATGAGTGCCGATATTAATCCCACAATGGATGAATTATTGCAAGCATATCTCTGTTGGGTTTCGGGCACGCGTACGCAGCGGAAAACAAAAGTTTAATGCGATTTAAACGACTTTAAAGCACACAAGCACATGCCCGACAAATTAAAATCAATTAATTGCGTACCTTTGCGCTTCCAGCGAAATTAAAAACAACATACATGCTAAATAATTTAACTGAATTTAAATCAATTAACATGCTCGCGTTTAAACCAAATAACATGCTTGCAACGATTAAAACGATTACACATAATCACGTAAAATCATACGAAAGCAAACATGAAAATATAGTTTAAACGTAAACGAATCGAAACAAGGGATTCGTGTGTTTACCTCTTGAAGCGTGAGGTAGGAGCGTTTAGCAAGTCGAGATTGCTACGGAAACCAATCCGTACAATCGGGGCAGCAGCGGTGCAGCGGCAGCAGCGGTGAAACGGCCACGGCGGCGCGTGGATTTCACGCGCGGTCTTCCGGGGCGGCGCGTGGGGTAGCGTGCGGCTTCGGCTCGTGCGCTGCTCCTCGATTCCTCGATCTTTGATCTTCCTCCTCTCGGATTTCACCTCGTATACTTCGATCTACTAAACATGTGGCACTAGACACGTAATAGTTAGAAAAACGGAAGAAAAAGAGAAGGAAAGAAGCTACCAAGACAATCGGCCGATGAACGGCCGATTCTGGCGATACGGCGGGGAGGACGGCGGTGGTGGCCGCGGGAGAGAGAGGCCGAGAGAGAGAGGTGGACGGCTAGGGTTAGGGTTTGTAATGTGTGTTTGTGCAAGATCTATAAATCAAGTATTTATATGTCTTGCATAAAACCCTAGCGGGCTTAAGTTGGACCGGGCCCAACAGCTTAAGTCCGTTAGTACTTTTACTTGCTCGTCTCTCTTAATTCAATGACCGAAAAATTGCAACGATTACATTTTCAGAATCATTATAATGTCCTCGTCATTACGAGTTCCATCTCTCATTTTCCAACTTTCCAAAAGTGGAAACCCTAGTTCAGTGCACTTTCTAAATTTGGAAACTTCCCGATTTAGAAAGTTCACTAATACGTTCGCCTATTCTTTTCCTTTTTCTCATTCTCATTCGTAATTCCAAATTACGAATGTTGGACTCAATCGTATTGACTTCCAATTATGCAAAGATAAACTATTTTATCTCTAACCGTTTATTCAAAGATCTCATGTGCACGAGCAGTGTGACCCTCGATGGTTCAGGTGTAAGCTAGCCGTGAGTCCACAACTCTTTGTGGTCAAAACTCGTCCCTTAGAGTTACGATTAAGATGAAGCTCGTTTCACCTTAATCACCCAACGAATCAAGATTGGCGTCTAGCAACTACGCGTCATGATTCCCTAGATACAAATGAAGTGCCTGCAAGAACCTTCAGATATAGTTAACGTACAGTACGGTCCCTTCGATTCATATGTCCCGATCGAACTAGAGGCATTGGTTCATCGAGACCTCTTTATATGTTCGATGACGGTGCGATCGTTCCAAGTGTTGTAATCGTCACGTGCATGACTTAGAGAATCGAATTCTCTAATCATCACTTAGTCAGCTCTGGCCAGAGACTTAGAATGATTACAAACTTTCAGAACACACAGGACATCCAAGACTATTCTAGCGATCGAATCCCCGACTACAATGCACAGACCTCCCACTAGATTTCGGACTGCACGAACACTGGCCCTTGGGATGGTCCTCGGTGGAACTCAGGGACAGGTCACGATACAGGTGGTCCTCTAGTGAAGTCACGGCGATGTCTAGGTCATAAGGACTAATGGTGTACAACTATACCATAGATATCTCTACTCGATTATTGGGAACCATGCACTTAGAGATTTCTAGGGTGAGGGAGTTCAGTGAACTCGTCAACTTACGAGCACCCACTTATGCATGCCGATATCACAATACCGTTTACTGATGAGATGCAGTACACATACACTAAGTGCTAGTCTTAATGGGAAAGGCCGATATCCTCATTAGTGGCGTAACCCTTCGACTAGGAACACGTTTAACAGTTATAATACTTGAGTAAATATCTCACGATCCTAACGATCAATTACTAGTACTTGTAATAACTGTAAGGATTATATCTATGCTTGTGACAAAGGGACAAAGATATAGAATGCCAAGGTGTTTTATCATTAATACAAATAAAGGTTCGTTTATAAATACGAAAGACCACAGCCACATGTTGGCTTGTTGGTCACCTACTCTAAACTTTCCTTCATGATGGACTTTTACAAAATCAAATCTCGGGGTAAAATGAGCGATAAGACATTTTCAGAAACCCTCCAACTTATGAAAAAGATTCCTTCCCTAAATATTCCCTCCAACAGAATTGGTAAATGATATTGCTAAACAGGTTACACATTGTGACATCTTTAATCCGTGTATTTCATGGCCCACACACAAAAAGGATGGACGTGTGGATGAATTTTGGGCACGGTTCAAGGTAAATGGTATTAAAATTCTCGTATAACAATCGACAAAATTATTGTTTCAAATTACCTAATGTTATTTTTATTTTTCTTAGGAAAAATATAATCTTCCCGATAATGATGCTACAAAGAAGTGGTTCAACAAGACTGCAAATGCTCGTTGCAAGGACTTCAAGTCTAGGGTTTTAAAGGCACATTTTGATCGCATGCCCGACCCCGAAACTGCAAGACAAACTCGCCCGGAGGGCTTTATTAACGATGATTTATGGGGTCAATTGTGCGATCAATTTATTGCTATGAACGAGTCAGGGAGTGATGGGAAGGTAAATTTTTAATTCTTATTAATTAATATCATTATATGATTTTTGCATTGCATCAAAATATAGTAACTTATGTAATATTAGAGCATCTCCCACCCATCACCAAATCCTATAATTATCACCTAATTTAGGTGTTTTTAGTCTCCCAACCTAAATCTCTAAATCACCATTACACCTAAAATTATAGTGATTTAGTTTAGTCTCCCACCCTGGTCAAACTCTATATCACTATATCTCTAAATCCTATATTTTCACCAAATTTTTTGGTGAAGAAATTTTCATCTCCCACCCGTCCCACCATTTTACCATTTTTTCCACCAAATCCTATTTTTTCTATCAAAAATAGAAGTGAAAATAGGATTTGGTGTAATTAGCACCATTTTATAATTAACATGTACAATTATTATATTAACTAATTTCATGTGATTACCAACTTATAAATATATTTATAATAAATATATTAGTGTTAATTAGTGAATTAGTTTTCAAAATTTAAAATATATTATTATTATTATTATTATTATTATTATTATTATTATTATTATTATTATTATTATTATTATTATTATTATTATTATTATTATTATTATTATTATTATTATTATTATTATTATTATTATTATTAGTATTATTATTATTATTATTATTATTATTATTATTATTATTATTATTATTTAAGTTTTAAATATATATAAAAATGTTTGGCCAAAATAAATAATATTTTTAAACAATAAATACATTTATTATCATAAAACAACAAAAAGGGGTACTCTTATGTTGAAGATGATGACGATAATAATGGTGAATGAGACTCATCTCCTAATAAGGGGTACTCTTTCATTGTTAGGCGAAACAACGTTTTAACGAGGCCCCTGTTACCAATGAAATAATATTTTTGGGCAAAAAAATGTTGTAATGTTTTTATGATTAATGTATGTTGTAAGGTTATTAGGAAATAATTAATGAAATTATTGTGTATTCGTGGTTTTATTATTTGTATAATAATCTAAGTCGATTTTCATTCATGTTTCAATAAATTTTTGATATTTATCATAATTTCTAAATTATATACTTAATAAAATTAATCATTATTCATAATCAATATTTTAGTAATAAAATAGACTAAATTTACAATTAACATTAAAATTATAATTTTGTAATATATTTGGTGAAATGTCATGGGAGACCAAACCAAATCATATTCTCTATAAATGGTAAAATGGTGAAATATTAATATTTTATTATTTGCTGTAAAATTTGATGGAATTGGTGGGAGACCAAATACACTATTTTGTCACTAAAAATAGAGAAATAATAGAATGGTGTGCTGCGGGTGGGAGATAACACCATTTTTTCACCACAAAAAATAGGATTTGGTGAAAAAATGGTGTTAAGGGTGGGAGATGCTCTTAGGGCATCTTCCACCCTACACCATTTCCTATTTTTCACACCTAATTTAGGTGTTTTTAACCTCCCAACTTAAATCACTAAATCAACATTACACCTAAAATTATGATGATTTGATTTTAGTCTCCCATTGTGGTCAAAACCTATATCACCATATTACCAAATCCTATATTTTCACCAATTTTTTTGGTGAAGAAATTTGCATCTCCCACCCTTCCACCATTATACCATTTTTTCCACAAAATCCTATTTTTCCTATCAAATATAGAAATTAAAATAGGATTTGGTGTAATTCACACCATTTTATAATTAGCATATAAAATTATTATATTAGCTAATTTCATGTGATTACCAATTTATAAACATATTTATAGAAAATATATAGTGTTAATTAATGAATATGATAATATATAAATATATTAGTATATAAATATATTTATAGAAAATATAATAATAATAATATTTATTTAATAATAATAATAATAATAATAATAATAATAATAATAATAATAATAATAATAATTAATAATAATTATAATTAATAATAATAATAATAATAATAATAATAATAATTATTATTATTATTATTATTATTATTATTATTATTATTATTATTATTATTATTATTATTATTATTATTATTATTATTATTATTATTATTATTAAATAAATAAATAAAAATATGTTTGGCTCTAATAAATATGTTTAAACAATAAATATATTTATTATCAGAAAACAATAAAAACATAACATTATAACGTCACAAAATAAATTACAAGATAAATTGTATAAATGAAATACACATAAACTACTTAGTTAGCATTAAGTTATGAAATTATTTTTATTAATTTTGTTGTAATGTTTTTATGCATTAAGTTATGAAAGTATGTTTATGTGTGGTTTTATTATATGTATAATAATTTACGTTGATTTTCATTCATGTTTCAATAGTTTTTTTGAATTTATCACAATTTTAAGATTATATAATTAATAAAATTATTACTTATAATCGGATCTTTAATCAATATTTTTTAAATAAAATAGACTAAAATTAAATTAACATTAAATTTATAATTGTGTGATATATTTGATGAAATGCCATGGGAGACCAAACCAAATGCTATTCTCTATAAATAGGAAAATGGTGAAATATTATTATTTTATTATTTAGTGTAAAATTGGATGGAATTGATGGAGACTAAATACACTATTTTTTCACCAAAAATAGTGAGATCGTAGAATGGTGTGCTAAGGGTGGGAGATAAACCCATTTTTTGACCACCAAAAATAGGATTTGGTGAAAAAATAGTGATGACATTGGAAGATGCTCTTATTATTAGTCCAAATCTCAAAAATGTCGCGAAGCACGAAAGTCAATTGCAACCGAACACCATTGTGGTCGAACTAGTATCACCGGTTGGTCTCACAAACATGTAAGTGATCTTGTATATGTGTGATTGTATATATTTTAAGATTTATTATAAGGTGTAATTACTTTTATATTATTTATACAGGTTCAAAAATTTGGCAAGGTTCCTATCGTGGCAGCTAAATTCAGAAAAGGCTACATGAGCATCGATGCATTAAAGGAATCGGAGCCTTTACCTGTTGATGGTAGTGATAGTGAGATTGGTGGGGGTGATGGTGAGCGACAAGTAGATCAGAGAGGAAAGCCCGAAGTACGTGCTATTGCGGTAAGTTAATATTTTAGTTGTATCGATGCTTTATTTGCTATTTTGAACATGTTTGGGTTGTATTGTAGTTGATGGACTATGGATTTATTTCGTACTTAGGTATCGATGAATTGTGTAATGTAGTTGGTGGATCTTTACGTGAATTGAGCAATTGTGTATATTGGGTTCTCTAATGAAGTTGATGCTTATTTTTGTTGAATTGTTATTTTATTTCCTAGTTGAGCATATGTTGGTTGTTTAATGTAGTTGGTCGATCTTTATATATGAAATCTTGTGTTTTTGTTTACTTAGAACATCTTTGGGTTGAGCAATGTAGTTGGTATATTTATATATGTTGGTTGTTTATGTTGGTTGTTTAATGTAGTTGGTCGATCTTTATGTATGAATTATTGTGTTTTTGTTTACTTGAACATCTTTGGGTTGACCAATGTAGTTGGTTTATTTTTATATATTGGTTGTTTAATGTAGTTGGTCGATCTTTATATATGAATTATTGTGTTTTTGTTTACTTGAAAATGTTTGGGTTGAGCAAATTAGTTGGTATATTTTTATTTGAATTATTATTTTATTTTATAGTTCGTATCAAGTAATTAGTGTTAATACACTTTTTTATATTACTCAGGCGGATTTGGACAGAGTCTATCAAGAATGTTTGAATGATGGGAGTGATGAAAGCACCGCTAACACGATAGCTTGCGAACGAGTACTAGGAAAAACTAAAAGACTAGGACTTGGTTGCTCAAGTTCAAAGAAAGGGGCGAGGTCCAACTTATCTTCTGTTGCTAGAGACGAAGAAATAACGGCTTTGAAAGAAGACAATCAGACTTTAAAGGAAGAGATGAATCAAATGCTGAGTACTATGAAAGCCATGGTCGAATATTTTAGGGCTCAAGGTGTCGAGTTCCATCCCCATAATCCACCTGGCGACGACAACTAGTGTTTTGGGTACTTTTATTTTATGTTTGGATGATTTAAGTTTTTATTTGGATTATCTTGTGTTTTGATAGAATTTTTGGATGATTTTGTGTTTGATGATTTTGTGTTTTGGAATGTTTCGACGATTTTATGTTTTGGAAGAATGTTTTGGATTATTTAATTTAAGCAGGTTGTTTAATGTTTTTGTGTATTTAATTATATTGGAATTGTTTATTATTACAGGTCAAAATAACAATTAAACTAAAAATCAGTAAAATATTAAATAAAAATATTTATATATTTGCGACGTTTTTTGGATATTAGTCGCAATCGCAGAAAAAACATATATTCGTCGCAATGTGGTAACAAAACTGTGCGACTTTATTAAAAAAAGGACGCAAAGCTAAAACCAGTTGCGACGAAACCGTTTCGGAAAATATAGTCGCAAAAATATTGCGACGAAATGTGCGACGTATTCAAAAATCCGTCGCAATAAATCAGCAGACGAAAAAATTACAATATTGCGACGGTTATATTAAATCGTCGCAAACGGTTGCGACTTTAAAGAAAAAACGTCGCACATATTTGCGACGGGCACTTTTTTGACTTTTTTCCCGGCAAATTTCGTCGCAAAATAAACGTCGCAAAATTACATTTTCCGTCGCAAATGGGGTTTTTTCGTCGCAAAAAAACGTCGCCTGAAATGTGTTTTGGCGTAGTGAGAACCGTTTGATTCCAAAATCGAACGTACTTTCCGAGCCGCCAGGAGACTTCAACGCGCAAATAATATAATGGAGGACGAAGAACGCAGAGACGCAGAGGGCTATTTACTTGATGCCAACGGAAACCAAATCCAAGACCAACACCCACGGCTTCCACTACAGCCAGCAGTTAGGCCACGGGCACTTCAAGACTACATAATACCGACTCTTGACGAATTCCGCCCGAGCATCCAATATCCACCCATTGAGGCGCATAGTTTTGAGATCAAGCAAGGCCTCTTGACGATGCTCCAAAATAACGGGATATTTAGTGGATTGGCAGGTGAAGATCCCCGTCTTCACATTGTCAATTTTCTCGATACCTGTAATTCCCATCGTCAAAACGGGGTTTTCCAAGAGGCGCTCCAATTAATTCTCTTCAAGCACTCACTACAAGGAAGAGCTCGCCAGTGGTTGATGTTCCAAGCCCCCCATTCTATCTCATCATGGCATCAACTCCTAAACCTTTTCATGAAAGTTTACAGCTCACCAGAGAAGGACAAGAGAATACGACGGGAAATTCATAATTTCGTCCAAGATCAAGGGGAGCCATTATTCGAGGCAGGGGAAAGATTCAAGACCCCTTTGAGGCAGTGTCCAATACATGGAGTAGAGCAATGGCGGCAAATCCACATCTTCTACCAAGGAATTAACGAGAATGCGAGAACCGTTTTAGATGCATCAACCGGGGGTAATTTTATGAGTCAATCGACACCGGATGCATTTATTATGTTGGATCAAATTGCGCAAAATAGGTTTGCCAAGTCAAGCGAAAGGACGGTTAGTGGAGCCAAGAAGGTTCACGGAGTTTTGGAATTAGATGCAGTTACGGGCCTTCAAGCTCAAATGACCCAAATTGCTCAACAAAATCAACTCCTTTTACAACAAATCAAAGCAAACCCACCACAACAAGTCCAAGCCGTGTATTCTCTATGTTGTGAAATTTGCGGTGGAAATCGTTAGACGCTCCAATGCCAACAAGATGTGGAATCACTCAATTACGTCAACAATGCCCCTCGCCAATTCCAAAATCAAGGGTGGAGATCACAAGGGCAATACGGAGGAAATCAACAAGGCCAATGGTATCAAAGACCTCAAGGTCAATTTCAAAATCAAGCCCCTCCTCAACAAAGCTATCAAGGCAACAATCCACCGGCCCAAAAATCAAACACAGAAGAGATATTGGCCCAATTTATGACCGCTACTCAAGCTACGCTGCGAAATTTGGAGACTCAATTGGCACAACTAGCATTGAATCAAGAGAACCGTCCGGCAGGAGCATTGCCATCGAATACGGAAGACCCTCGAAAGCAAAAGTTCGAGACTTGCCAAGCTATCGATTTCAAGATCGAGGAAAAAAAAAGAAATTCAAATTAAGCCGTAAGTCACTGTAGCCGAATGGGTGGAACCGATCCCATATCCCCATGGATTGCAAAAGAAAAAGATCGAGGTCGAGACTTGCCAAGCAGTCACCTTGAAGAACAGTAAGTAATTGGAGGAAGCCCCACGAAAAGAGAAGAGAAATACGGTAATCGAGAAGCCGAAAGTGATTGAGGAAAAAGAATCAACTCATGAAGAGCCACCATCAATAGTGCTTTCACGAGACCTTCCAATTCCATATCCTCAAAAGTTTCTAAAGAAGAAGCTCGATGCCGAATACCAAGGCTTTTTGGACAAGTTGAAGGAAATTCGCATAAATATTCCATTCATCGAAGCGATTCAGAAGATGCCAAAGTGGGTGAAATTTCTCAAGGACCTCGGGACGAAGGGGAAGAAATTGCAAGGGAACGAGATGATCGAACTCACGGAGCAATGTAGTGCAATTCTTACACGGCCCCTTCCACAAAAACTCGGCGATCCAGGTAAATGTTAAAATCGATGAATAAAACTTGCGTGGATGATGCTCACATGTGTATTGGCGTGGTACGTTCAATAATTACACACAAAAGGGAAGCAATTTTAAGTTCCGACAAAGCAGACCCCATTGTATAGGTGGGTTTTTTGTGTAATCGTGCTTGTTTGTCTCTTTTGAATTGTTATTCAGTGTTTGTTTATATACGATTTAGTTCATAGTAATTTACATCTTGTAAAATGGTTAACAATTGCCATAATGAAAATGTTGTTGATTCGTGACAAGGAGTCTTCAATTGTGAGAGTGAAGAGTTTGTTTTGCTTTTTAGGCTTTGTTCTTTATTAGGATTGCCTAGGACTGTGTTTGGGACGAAATTCAGAAATTGGGGAATCCCAGGAGAATCCCAAGAAATTCAGGTTTCATTTTGATGTTCTAATCCTGTTTTACATTACTACAAACTTGATGTTTGGGGAAACATGATTAAACTTTGGATTTTGGGATTTGAAACCGAAAATTTCATAATTTTTAGGGTTAGGACTATTTTTTTTTTTTTTTTTTCTTCACTAAACCATCTTTTGCCATAATAATTAGGGTAAATTACAAACACCCCCCTGAGGTATGGTCAAATTACAAAAATCCCCCTCTTGTTTGGATAATTACATCTACCCCCCTCAACTATGATTTTTTCTTAGACCTCCACCTTTATGGTGCCAAATTCAACATAGTCATCTAGATTCCTTGAAATGTGCTCTAGTTTGTACTCGTTTTGTGTAAAAAGTACAGTTTCCGATGCACCACAAACTGATACATACAAGCTAAAAATCACATATTATGATCATCGTGCTTCATAATGTAGAGTTTGAATGGGATAAAACGGGTACAAAAGTGATAATATTCCATATAATCTCGAAGATTCCACTAAATTTGAGGAGTTGAGGGGGTGGTTGTAATTATCCAAACAAGAGGGGTGTTTTTGTAATTCGACCATACCTCATGGGGGTGTTTGTAATTTACCCTAATAATTACCATGTAACTGCAAGTTTTTCTCATTTTAAATTGTTGCTTTAGGGAATAAGGAAAAAAAAGAGACCATTTTGATTAAATTCCGAAAATACCGAATTTTTTTCCAAAAAAAATTCGATCATTTCTAAATTTGAACAAAAAATTACAAACTAAAGCAATTTCTGAAATTTTCAAATTTCCGCCGTTTATGAGGATTTCCGGTTTTTTTGGAACAAAATTCAGAATTAATTTTGAACTTCCAAAAAAATTAAAATAGAAAAGTCAGTTCGGATCCGTTTCATCTGTTTTTCACCCTTAACTAACACCAGAAAAATATGTTCAAATAACTAAAATAATTGGTAACAAGGCATGGTTTCTTATAAATTCGATCATTTCTAAATTTGAACAAAAAATTATAAACGAAAGCAATTTCGGAAATTTTCAAATTTATGCCGTTTATGAGGATTTCCGATTTTTTTGGAACAAAATTCAGAATCAATTTTTAACTTCCAAGAATATACAAGAATATAAATAGAAAAGTCAGTTCGGATCCGTTTCATATGTTTTTCACCCTTAAGTAACACTAGAAAAATATCTTTAAATAACTAAAATAATTGATAACAGGCACAGTTTCTTATAAAAACTTAATATATTCCTGTAACGAATAAGTAATATTGTCACAAAAACCTGACTTTTTGGTAATAGTAGATAACTATGATTACTGAAGATACTTTTCCGTTACCAAAAAATTAACTTCTTTGAGGCGACAGCATAGAATAGTTATAAAAGGTGAGCAATTGGTACGAAAACTTTTATTAATGGTATACTGTTGTCACCAACAATCAAAGAATCTTAGTGACAAATAATTGCGTTATTACAATAGTCATAGAGTTTTTGTTCTTGAAGTATTCTCTTGTGGTTATTTAATTTTTTTTTTTATTTAAACATCTTTTTACTTTTTGCATATTTATTCTAGGTTAGTATTCATGTATATAGTAATTCTCATTCACTATTTTCTTTAGGTTCACAAGCTATTAGCAAAAGTGCAACACTCAAATAATACAAAAATGTCATATTTTATGACAATTATATTTGTCATAAATAGAATTTGTGACATGATAGTTACTGGATAATAAAATATAAACACTGTGAAATTTTAGGATTAATGGAGATGATAGTGTTCATACATATTTTTTATGACAAATAGTGTTTACCATGTAAATAAATTAAATGAATATTAAAAATAAGTATTGGTGACGAATGAGTCTTTTGTAACAATAAAAAAATGTTTAGTGAGGATAACTTCGTTACTTGTATTGGACCTATTGTAACGAAGAGTTTTTTTTCACCAGTATTCGTACTGAATTCGTAATATTTGTTACTAAAACTTACAGCGCCGGACTTTAGAAGAAAAATAAGGTAACGAAACAATATCGTTACTTAAAATAATTTTCGCAGTACTAAAATTACGAATATCGTCCACAATATGCTTTTCTTTCTCTCTCTAACCCACCCAAACCTCCCAAAAAAACCTCCAAAACTCTCAAGAATTCTCAATAATCCTCTCCGATCCAAAAATCTCACCAAATTTGAAGGCAATTTCTGCTATAAATCACTTATATGTCAACTATAATTAATTTCTTTCGTTAATGAGTAAATATTTATCTAATGGTTAATTATTAACGAATTAAAAAAATTAATATTATTTGTTAATCATTCATTAATAATTAATTAATCACTAACTAACTAAAACAAAAGGAAAAAGCAAAAAAAAGAGAGAAAAGGAAAAGAAGAAAAAAAGAAAAAAAATGGGAAGACAAGCATCCACACCCATGTTGGGCGTGGGAACTATTGTTCCACTCCCAATTTGGGCGTGAAGCAGTGTCTCTCACGCCCAGTAGGGGCGTGGATAATATTTTTCCGCTCCTATTTTGGACGTGAAATATGCTATTTCGTCGCTCCTATTTTGGACGTGAAATATGCTATTTCGCACCCGTTCTAGGTGTGAATATGCAAAAATAAGGATTTTTCAAACCTTAGAGAGCGAAACTTTTTGAAAATAAAAACTGTATTCATAAAAATGGTACCGCATTTATCAAGTCCGGTTCGTTACACAACGATTTCGTGATGAATTTTATCCTCGCAAAAAGTGTGTTTTCTTGCAATGAATAAATATATATAAAAAATTACCGAATTAGATTCAATTAATACAACACGTGCAACGCAAGTGCACCTATCTAGTTTTAAAAAAATTATGATGTGAGATACTTAGGGGTGATAAACGAGCCGAGCCAACTCGTAAAAAGCTCGAACTCGGACTCGAGGTTTTCAAGCTCGAGCTCGAGCTTTCTGACGAGCCGAGCTCGAGCCGGTTTTTAATTGTTCATGAGCTCGCGAGCCTTATTTATTATTATTTTTTATTATTATTTTGTATTTTTTATATGTTATTTTTATTTAAATAATGTATAATAATATAAAATATTATAGAAATAAATACAAATATTAAAAATATATATAATTACAATTTACTTTTTATTTTGTATTTTTTTTAATAATTTTTTATAATAAAATAATAAATAAAAAATATTTAAAAAAAGAAAAAAAAAAAGGAGCTTGGGCTCGAGCTCGAGCCAAAAAAAGAGGAACTCGGCGAGCTCGAGCTCGACAAAAGCCAAAAGAGGCGAGCTCTGCTCGATCTCGGCTCATTCACACCCCTAGAGATACTGCAAAAAATATCAAAAGTAATTTGTAATATCAAAGATTGCATATCATTTAACTTAACCTTATATGATTGTCTGTACTTTATTTAGTACCTCAAATTTTTGGACTATTTATTTCATCTAATATAATAAGTTGTGGAATTAGTTTTTTCAATTTTATCTATTTATTTTTATGTGAATTCTTTTTTTCCTTATTCTCTTCAAATTATTATAAATGATTGAATATTGACAAATTAAACTATATATTTCAGCTAAATGATGACTTAAATATAGTAAAATACTGTCTTATTAGAGAACTCTTTGATTGAATATCGACAAATTAAACCATATCATAAATAAATTATTTCAGCTAAATGATGACTTAAATATAGTCAACTAATATCTTATTAGAGAACTCTCTAAATATACTTTAATATGAATAAAATATATTTTCAAACTTCAAAGCATTTTAGAAGTTATAATAAGAATAAAGTATTAAAAAAACACTATGAATATGAAAAGTTACTTGTATAATTAACCTTTGAATGAAATGTTAACTAAATTACGTCATTGTCCTTTGATTTCTATAAACTCTAAAATATATGTAGGGATAATTTTGTCACTACATAAAATGGAAGAAAAACTGGAATTAATTTTCATATAAAAGTAGTAGCAAGTGAAAAGAAATTAACCTAAAATAAAACCGAAGGAAACTCCAAAAATCAACTGAAAAGAAACTAACCTAATAGTACTTCTAATTTGTCCTAAAAATAAAATAAAACGAAAAGTAAACTCGAAAGCCAAGCTAGTGGCATTAATTTGGTGGTGGAAAGAAGATCTCCTCAGCCTTCCTCTTTGAGGTGAATTTCTCCTCGACATCTGCCGGAACATTAAAAGCCGCCTGTAGAACTTCGGGCGAAAGCGCCTTCCAAACTGAAGTCCGTCCAGCCAAATGAGTGAAAATAGGACTGCAAATATCACAACAAAACACACATTTAAGAAGTTAGCAAAAAGAAAAAAGAAAAAAAAAAAAAAGGAACTCCTTGTATAAATTAAATAAGGATAGAGAATCAAAAATATTTGAATAGAACTTACTTTGGAGTAGTGATGATGGAGAACCAGTCCATACCCTCGGGATCAGCAATCTTGGAGACAACAAAGAACCTAGGCACAATGAATAGATCACCAGCCTTAAGCCTCGTCTCGAGCACACGTTTCCCATCGACACCGACAACTTGGACACGGCCACTTCCCCTTACAATGTAAGTAACCTGCAAAGCAGAGTCACAAGAGAAACCTGGAGAGCACATTGCACTACCGTCTAACCTAACAAGATCTGCACCGAGCCCAACTTCACCGACCAACGGTAGATTCTTAGTGTTGAGAACCACAACTTTGCCACCATTCTTGATGTCCACATCCAACGGAGCTTCCTCGCAGTTCAACGCCATTCCGTTGTAGTGCTCGATTTTGGGCTCGGGCATCTTGAAGGTGGAATCGAGCTTGACAATCCCGTTTCCTGATTGGCTGCCGACGAGTGTCTTGACGGTGCTCTCTTCCAAGTCCCATGCTCTGCCAACAAACTCCGTTGAGAATCCGGTGAAGATTCCGTTGGGACCGGTTAAGAAGAAGTCGGTGAAGGAGCCGGATTTGTGGGCCTTTGAGGTGTCGCCGAGGAAGAGAATGACTAGCTCCGTGTCTTGTTTGTTGTACCACCAGGTGACTACTCCGAAGGGGAGGGCTATGGCGTCTCCCTTCTTTATTGGGATCACCTTTTCTTCTTTTTCCGGGAGGACTATACCGGCTACTCCACTACCTATATCAATTTCATAAGTTCAATTCGTCAAACAACTTATTCAAACAGAAAATAACGCGGGAATACACAAACTGAAAAAAAAAATTAAAAAAAATACAGAGTGATCAAAGCAGAAATCAACACCAGAAAGATGAAACTCGTTCTGAAAAAGTACATAATCGAAAAAACAGGCAATCTGAATTGTGAATATATATACCTTGAAGCACGTAAGCAACCTTGGCAGAATCGGAGTATCGAGGCAGAGCAAAGCCGTTCTTCTCAAGGGCGAGCTTTCCGGCGCCGATGTTGCCTTCGCGGAGCATCGGCAACTCGTTAGGGCACCACGCATAGTACGCGCCACCATCTCCGCCGTACAGCTTCTTCGCCAACTGTGGTGTCAAATCAAGCTCCATCTCCCTCTCTGTTTTTCTCTCTTTAAACAAAACACGACGAATAATGGATTAATGCAAATAAATAAAAAGCTTATGTGAAAAGAGAAGCATATCGCTGGTATTTATAAAGGAGAGAAATCATATAGCAGATAGTATTTGCAGTGGATTATAATTCTATTGAGACACGATTGTTTTGCAACTCTAGGATATATTTTGTACTACTTGTTTTATACGACATGTCTAAATTCTATAAGATAAGAGATATTGAAATAAATATCTTTTATAAGATAAGAGATATAGAGTTATTTAATAATCTAATTATTAAGGATAAAAGGATGTATGAGTTGGATAGTACGAGAACTCGTGAGTCCTGATCCCAGTAAGATTACAATGATTTTATCTTGTGTAATCTCATTATCTAAATCAAGCCAAACTAGATGTACTTATATGCATCCAATATTTGTAGGGCAAATGCATCCAATATTTGTAGGGCAAATGACAAATAGACCCATGATAAGGGCACTTAATTCAAAGAGGGACATCCAACTTTTTTGTCTTTCAAATAAATCCAACTCAATTCAACCCCAATTTCATGATTTACACCTCAATTTAGCCCAATTTCATCGATTAACCAATTTTAACCCTAATTTCAATTTTGGCCCGCCACCACAGGATCAATAATTCGAATTTTTTTTTTTGAAAAAGAAAATCAATTTGGAAATTAAATACTAATTAATAACTGCCCAATTACGACTCGATTAAAGACTTTTCAACTGTACTTATGACGTAGATTAGTAACTGGCTTAGTGCAGCTACCGAGTCAATAACTAATCTGTGTCTTTGTTATTTTATGGGTTATTTTCGGACGATTAATGAAATTCATTGGATATTTTCAAGAAGAAAAGAGAAAAGTTATTCAATAGTCGAATACTCGAATTTTGACATAAGAATGGGATTTATTAATTTAGTTTCGGTTAAACCCCTCAATTTTCATATTAGCCATATATACTATCCCAACTTTTCGTTTGATTTAAATAAATTTAGGAATGGTCAACTAAAAGTCACTACAAGAAAAAGACCTTTCGACAACATACAATGGAAAAGTCTCCTCATAATCGATCCATTCTTTGTGAGTAAACCCCTTCGCCACTAGTCTTGCTTTAAAGGTTTCCACCAATAGCCATGTTTAAGTCTATACGGATTCTACTCTCAATCGCCGCCTATTTCGATTAGGAAATATGGCAGATGGACGTCAAGACAACTTTCCTAAATGGATGTCTTGAAGAGCGCATCTATATGATGCAACACGATGGGTTCGTGGCCAAAGGTCAAGAACACATGGTATGCAAGCTCAAGAAGTCCATCTATGGACTTAAGCAATCATCGAGATCATGGAACATCCGTTTTGATCAAGCTATCAAATCTTTCGGTTTTAATCAATTTCAGGATGAACCATGCGTGTACAAGAGGTGCAACAAAAACATAGTGGTGTTTTTAATATTGTACGTAGATGACATACTCCTCATAGGAAATGATGAGGGAGTACTATCATCAGTTAGGGTTTGGCTATCGAGTCAATTCAATATGAAAGACTTGGGTGAGGCTGCATATATTCTTGGGATCAAGCTATTGTGAGATCGAAAGAATAAGATGCTAGGGTTTTCACCAATGTTGTTAGAACCGGACCCAACCGGCCGGTCGGACCGGTTCGACCGTGACCCGGCAATAAAGCGGTCCGGTCTAACATCTAAAACCGGAAAAATCAAAAACCGGGGTCAAATGACCAAAATCCGGTTCGACCGGGTAAAGCCCGAGAACCGCCGAGTCAGTCAAGGAACCCGGTTTTTGGCCAAAACGTCTCGAATCACCGTTGAGTTGGTTATTTGTGGCTAGATTTGAGCGAACCTTCACATACTTAGTAGTGGGTGGTCGGATCTAATCATGAGTGGTCGAAGGATTGTCAGATATGATCATGGGTGATCGAATAGGAGTGACCAATTGTCGAATTTGAAGAATAAAAAATGGAAAAAGATAGAATATAAACAATAAAATATAGTAAAACGTGAGGTGAAGTAGATAAAAGCGAAAATAATAACTCGAAGATTAAAAATATAAAGAAAATAATATTGTTAAAACATTAAAATTAATAAAATAATAGCATATTAAAAAAAATCAAAAACCCGGTTGAACCAGTTCGACCCTATAAACCCATGACCCAAATGGTCGTGCGGTTCTATACCCGGTCCAGTTCTGATAACATTGGTTTTCACAGGCAAGTTTTATCGACACAGTCCTTGGCCGATTTAACATGCAAGAATACAAGAAAGGTTCATTGCCTTTCAGACATGGAATCTTACTATCTAATGATCAGTGTCCCAAGACATCCGATCAGATAGAAAGAATGAAGACGATTCCTTACGCTTCGGCAATGGGAAGTCTCGTGTACGCCATGCTATGCACTAGACCGAATATTTGCTATGTCGTGGGCATAGTGAGCCGATATCAGTCTAATCCGGGAGAAGAGCATTGGACCGTGGTAAAGCATATTCTCAAGTATCTTCGGAAGACTGGAGATTATATGCTAGTTTACCAAGGTGGGAACATAATGCCGATAGGATACACCGACTCGGATTTTCAAGCCGATAGGGATTCTAGGAAATCAACATCGGGCTATGTGCTTACCTTGGGAGGAGGAGCCATTAATTGGAGAAGTATCGAGCAATCTTGTATTGCTAATTCAACTATGGAAGTCGAGTACGTTACAGCTTCAGAAACAGAAAATGAGGCAGTATGGCTAAGGATTTTCTCATGGACTTGGGAGTGGTTACAGCTGCTCGATCGGCTATGAGACTGTAATGGGATAACAGCGGGGTAGTTGCCAATTCGAAGGAACCTAGATCTCATAAGAAGGGAAAGCACATTAAGCGCAAGTACCACATCAAAAAAAAAAGGAAAAAAAATTAAATTTGAAACTAATTATAATAGACACCAAGATATCGAAAAACTACACTTCAAATCGAACTCTTAAGCGTCGAAAAAAAAAAGACTAGAAATCGACATCAATGATATGTTGAATTTTTTGGTACAAATTCGACATTGTAATGTCGATTTTTACCTATAAAATTCGACATGTACATGTCAACTGTGCTGCTAGGGTGTTTTTTTTTTTTCCGAAAACGATATCCTAGCTAAAAAAAACACATAAATGCATACCTTATTGGGTTCTTTCGCCTTAGAGTCTTCCATTTTGATGTCATCTAACTCCATATATGCCATCTTTGTACGGTTTGTTGTGTTTTGAGGGTTTTAAATGTTTAGGTTTTGTGGGTATATGGAGGAGGAAGGAGCAAGATTTTGGTTGTTTTTGGAATATGGAGAAGATGATAGTTTGGTCTTGTAGTTTTGTGATAGATGTTTTGTGGTTTTTGAGTTTTTGGTATTGCATTATTTTGATTTTTCTACTTGTTTTAACATGTAAGGGTATTATAGTATTTATGCATTAAACAATTTAATTTGGTTTTACACTTATTGAAATTACTATTGCAAATAGCCGTGGCCTTATAGTTCCAAGTGTAGATTTGTAGATCCTTAGAAGATTCCAGAACATCTTCTAGAATCCTCCTTTGTACATTTATGGTAGGATATCTTTGGAGTGTTCTAAAGAACATCTCATAGCCATTAAATAAAGACGACCAACACCGTTTACGGAGGATGTGTTGTTTTATAAATAGGGGTCAGACATTCAAGTATTAAATAACACAACCTAACTACTGCAGTTTATTCAAGCTATCTTCTACTCTCACCACTTTATAAACTAATTTCCACAGTATTTTAAGAGACATATTTGATTCGTCCTTCGTTTTTTAATGCGTTTTTAAAATATATAACTTTTTGAAAAGGAAATAAGAATTTCTTAACAAATACTGAAGAATATGTTGTTCCAAATCTCCATTTGTGATATCTCACAATCACATCAAACGCACGCGCCAAATAGTATTTAGTTGTTAATTATTATCTAAAGGGTAGTCACAAAAAGGCCCATGACCAGGGCACTTAATTAAAAGAGGGATATCCAACTTAATTAAAAGAGGGATATCCAACTTAATTAAAAGAGGGACATCCAACTTTTTTGTCTTTCAAATAAATCCAACTCGTTCAAACTTATTTGCAAATAAGGAAAATCATTTTATATATACCAAAATTACCCTAAATTTATTGAAACTCAATTCAACTCCAATTTCATGATTTGCACCTCAATTTAGCCCAATTTCATCGATTAACCAATTTTAACCCTAATTTCAATTTTGAGCCGCCACCACCGGAGATCGGTGTTGACCGCCGGAGACCGCCGGTCTCCGGCGTTGACTTTTTTTTTTTTTTCCGACCGGTCAACTGCCGTTGACCGCCGGGTCTCCGGCGTTGACTCTTTTTTTTTAATAATTTTCTTTTTAAAAAAAAAATATTTTAATTAATATTACTATCTTGGCTGCTAAATTATTGTCTCCGGCAGTTATTTAACTGTCGGAGACAGTAATTTAACTGTTAATTGACTCTTTTTTTTTTCTTCAAAAATATTTTAATTAATATTACTGTATCCGTTGCTAAATTACTGTCTCCAGCAGTTATTTAACTATCGGAGACAGTAATGTAACTGTTAATTGACTTTTTTATTCTTAAAAAAAATATTTTTAATTAATATTACTTTGTTCGTTGCTAAATTATTGTCTCCAGCAGTTATTTAACTGTCGGAGACAGTAATTTAACTGTTAATGGACTTTTTTTTTACATAACTTTTTTTTCTAAAAAAAAATTATTTTAATTAATATTACTGCCTTGGATGCTAAATTACTGTCTCCAACAGTAATTTAACTGTCTTAGACAATAATATTAATAATATTATTGTTCGGGAAAATAATATTCATAATATTACTGTCCCAAACAGTAATATTACTGTCTGAGACAGTAACTTAGTAGCCAAGACAGTAATATTAATTAAAATATTTTTTTTTAAGAAAAAAAAAATTTAAAAAAAAAAAAAGTCAACGCTGGAGACCGGCGGTCAACGGTGGTTGACCGGCCGGAAAAAAAATTTAGGAAACAAAAAAGTTTTCAAAAAAAAAAAAAAGGTCGACGTCGGAATCTGGCCGAAAAAAAAGCATTTCAGAAAGAAAATTATTTTCTGAAAAAAAAATTGTTTTGGGGATTAATGTGATATATTTATTTAAATCCGGGGTCAATGTGTAATATTAAGGAAGTTAGAGCATAATGGGTGGAATTGATAAGAATTATATTATGGAGGGTATTTTAGACTAAAGACATGGGGATGGGTTTAATTGATAGACTGTTTTTTTATGGACCAAAATGCATTTAAGTCCAATGTGATGGGCCTTTTTGCCATTCGCCCTTATCTAAATCAAGCGAAACTAGATGTACTTATATGCATCCAATAATTGTAGGGCAAATTGTAAATAGGCTCATGACAAGGGCACTTAATTGAAATAGGGATATCCAATTTTTTTTCTTTCAAATAAATCCAACTCGTTCAAACTTATTTGCAAATAAGGAAAATCATTTTATATATACCAAAATTACTCTAAATTCAATTGAAACTCAATTCAACTCCAATTTCATAATTTACACCCCAATTTAGCCAAATTTCATCGATTAATCAATTTTAACCCTAATTTCAATTGTGACCCGCCACCACCGGAGACCGCGGGTCAGCCGCCGTTGACCGCCGGTCTCCGGCGTTGATTTTTTTTTTTTCTTAATAGAAACTTTTTTTTTTTGAAATTTTTTTCCAGTAGGTCAACTACCGTTGATCGTCGGGTCTCCGGAGTTGACTTTATTTATTTATTTTTTTTTATTTTTTTCTAAAAAAACTATTTTAATTAATATTACTGTCTTGGCTACTAAATTAGTGTCTCCAACAGTTATTTAACTCTCGGAGACAGTAATTTAACTATTAATTGACCCTTTTTTTTAAAAATATTTTAATTAATATTACTATATTCGTTGTTAATTACTATCTCCAGCAGTTATTTAACTGTCGGAGACAGTAATTTAACTGTTAATTGACTTTTTTTCCTTAAAATTTCTTTTTAATTAATATTACTGTCTTGTCTGCTAAATTACTATCTCCAGCAGTTATTTAACTGTCGGAAACAGTAATTTAACTGTTAATTGATTTTTTTTAATCTTTTTTTTCTTAAAAAAAAATATTTTAATTAATATTATTGTCTTGGCTGCTAAATTACTGTCTCCAACAGTAATTTAACCATTTCAGACAGTAATATAAATAATATTACTGTTCGAGAAAATATTATTCATAACATTATTGTCCCAAACAGTAATATTACTATTTGAGACAAGAATTTAGTAGCCAACAAAGTAATATTAATTAAAAAAATTCTTTTTGTAAGAAAAAAAAATTCGAAAAAAAAAGTCAACGCCGGAGACCGGCGGTCAACGGTGGTTGACCTGTCGGAAAAACAAATTCAGAAAAAAAAAATTTCAAAAAAAAAAGTCAACGCAGGAATCTGGTCCAAAAAAAAAAATTCAGAAAAAAAATATTTTCCAAATATTATTAAAATGGGGGTTAATGTGATATATTTGTTTTGATCCGGGGTCAATGTATAATATGAAGAAAGTTATAGTATAATGGATGGAAATGAAAAGAATTATATTATGGAGGGTATTTTAGACTAAAAACGTGGGGATGGATTTACTTGTAAGACTGTTTTTTTTTTTTTTTGTGGACCAATGTGCATTTAAGTCCCATGCGATAGGCCTATTGGCCATTCGCCCATAATTGTAATGGGTTACGTTACGTAATACATACATGGGCAATTGGATTTAACTCCAATGAGGAAGACTTAAATACACATATATCTAGACCAAAAATAATTGCGCATTCAGCTAATCTTTCGGGATATAATTTAAATCAATTTCATCCATGAAACTTTAACTTAATAATATTACAAATTGACCCCGATTTTAATACACATATAACATTAACTCTCATTTTCACAATATTGATTTCTGGAAATTTTTTGTTCGTCTGTTGACTGTTCTTTTTTTAATAAACAAAAAAATAATATTTTGTTTTAATAACCAAAATGTTTTAACATCGTCTGACCTAAGTTCTGAAATTACGCAAAAGCCACCCCTCCCAATTTACATAATTATTAAAAAAACTAAAACTAATAAAAAAAAAAAAAAAAAAAAAAAACCAAAATAAAATATCAAAAATCAAGCCAATCAGAAAACATAGTCCATTATGCCAGCCACACTTTTTTTTTAATAATTATTTAAACTGGGAGGGTGGTTGTTTTGTAATTTTCAAGACTTAGATCAAACGGTATTAAGGTCAAAGGTCTTAAAACTAACAACGAGGATCACATTGAGACAATTGGTCAACTACATGGGGCAAATCGATACAATCGAGAGTAGAAGAGAATAAAATATTATCGAGCCAAAGCCAAAGTGGAAAAGTGAAATTTACCCTTAATACAGTAATATTACTCTCTGAGAGAGTAATATTACGGATCAGAGAGTAATATTACAGGACTAAAATATAATATTAATTTTAACACAATAATTTTATTATATTCAAAGTAGTATTTAATATTTTTTTACTTTTTTTTTTCACTTTTTTTTAGCAACCAACAAAGTAATAGAATTAATATTAACACAGTAATATTGTTGTATTCATAGTAATATTTAATATTTTTTAACCTTTTTGTTTCATTTTTTAACAACCCATTTTTTAACAACCAACACAGTAAAGTATTAGTGTCTGAGACAGTAATATTGCAAACTTAGACAATAATATTAATATAAACACAATAATATATTGCCTGAGGCAATAATATTGCATGCCAAGACAGTAATATTAATATTAACACATTAATATTAAATTTTTGGGCTGCAGTAATATTACTGTTTCAGATACTAATATTGCATGCCAAGACAATAATATTAGTTAATACATAAATATTACTGAAAAAGGTTAAAAAAAGGTCAATGCCGGAGATCAGCGGCTGATCGACGGTGACCAACGTAATTTTCAAAATTGGCGTCAAAATTAGTTCATTGGTGAAATTGGGATAAAAATTAAGTTTTAACCATGATAAAAATAATTAAACATACAATGTAATTTCAGAAATATTGTAGTATTCTTATTTCTTATATGTTGTAAATGTTTTCATTATTGTTCAATTAAATTTTTATTGTATTTCAATGAAAAAAAACACACAAATATATATTAAATGTTAATAATAATAATAATAATAATAATAATAATAATAATAATAATAATAATAATAATAATAATAATAATAATAATAATAATAATAATAATAATAATAATAATAATAATAATAATAATAATAATAATAATAATCATAATAATAATAATAATCATAATAATAATAATAATAATAATAATAATAATAATAATAATAATAATAATAATAATAATAATAATAATAATAATAATAATAATAATAATAATAATAATAATAATAATAGTAATCATAATTATAATTATTATTATAATTAATAATTATAATTATGATTACTATTATTATTATTATTATTATTATTATTATTATTATTATTATTATTATTATTATTATTATTATTATTATTATTATTATTATTATTATTATTATTATTATGATTATTATTATTATTATTATTATTATTATAATTATTATTATAATTTTTATTATTATTATTATTATTATTATGATAATAATAATTATAATAATAATAATAATTATAATTATTATAATAATAATTAGAATAATTATAATAATAATAATAATAATAATAATAATAATTATTATTATTATTATTATTATTATTATTATTATTATTATTATTATTATTATTATTATTATTATTATTATGATTATTATTATTATTATTATTATTATGAAAATTTAAGATGATTATTATGATTATTATGATTATTATTTGCTATCAAAGAAATTTAAGATGAAAATTTGATTTGAATTTTTTTTCTCTCTATTTTCGTAAGATAATACCAAAACGAATCGCGAAAGTTAAGGCAATGTTTGGAAGCGTTTTGGATCTTATTTTGATTTCATTTTGAGTAAATATGTTTTGGGGGAATAAAAATCTAAAAAACATGAATATCAAGTCGATTATGAAATTTACACAATTGACTTATAATTAATATTCTTAAGATGAAAGAAAAGACATCAAACGTTAATTGATCGCCAGTGTACATTCGATCGCCGGTGGATAGCAATTTAACCGCCATTAATGCGGCTATGCAATAGAACAAAGTTTTTTTTTCTTTTTCAAATAACGAGAACTAAGTTGGGAAATAGAAGACGAAACAAGTTAGACATGAAGGGGGCTTTGAGAAGTGAGACGACTTTGAATAAGTGAACTTAACTAGAGTAAAAGTAAGGGCTCGTTCGGTTACCGCTATAAGGTTCTACTGACTAAATAGTAGGGGCTAATAGCATGTCCGTTTGGCAAGATTCACACTTATTCGAAACCGCTACTAAAATCAAAGCCCGCTATTAGATGCTACTATTTCATTAAATTAGTAGCACCCCTCCCCCTGAGATTAATTTAATAGGGGGTGACTAAAAAGGAAAAAGACAGTTTTATCCTTAAAATCATATTTTATTATTGTAAACTAAGTGGTTTTATAGACAATTCATATATAATAACCGATTTTAACAATTTAATAGAAAATCTAATCTAAGAAATCGAACATGCTACTAACTAATTAATTAATTAGTCAGTAGAGAGTTAATCTAATCTCATGTAATCCAATCTAATCCAATATAGGAAACCGAACGAGCCCTAAGTGGATAAAATAATATAATTAGGTAGGCAAAAAAAAAAACAAAAAAAAAAGGAATATATATATATATATATATATATATATATATATATATATATATATATATATATATATATATATATAGTAGGGAAAAATTTTGAAGTGAGGGGGGCTTGAGTCCACCCTAGCCCTTGGGTGGACTCGCCCCTGGATGCACCCTAGGAAACATTGAAGTTTTTTTCAAAGGATGTGGGTTTATCATCATGATTTTGATGACTTTATTAAAAATAATTGGCAGCTTTCTAATCTACAACAAAGTATTGTGGAGCTTTTTCAATCTTGAGAACACAATTCTTAATCAAAAGGACTGCCCGAATGACGTGGAAACCCAAGGAAAATTTGTGGGACATCAATTTTGTTGTTGCTATCTTAATCATCTTTTTGTTATTGTGGAACATCAATTTTTTCATTTTGTATAAATCACTTGCTACGCTATCATCCCACACACCTACAAAAAACTTACACCCTACAAAAAACTTACACCCTAATGAAAATTTTACGAAAAGGCTAATATCGATCAGTTCCATCTGACTTTCACCCTACTAAAAATTATAAAATAATGTATTAATCCTAATATAAGTCATTGCATAACCGAAGTAAACTCCAAAAATCAACTGAAAAGAATCTAACCTAATAGTACTTCTAACTATTTGTCCTGAAACTAAAACAAAAAAAAAAGTGTAGTTTTTTACACTTAAGCAAATCTTTTTTTTTGGAGATTTTGGTGTATTTTATTGATAATTGGTGCTTAAAGTGTTGATTTATTGTATTTTCGGTACAAATTGAAGAATTGGATAAATAGAAGGTCAAAACTGCAATTTTGAAGAAAATATGGTCGAAAAGTGAAGAAGTCAAAAATTTGAATAATGAGATCCCAGACGGCCGTCCGAGAAATACACTAGCATTTCGGATAACTGAGTACTATTCGCCCAAAATATGGTCGAAAAGTGATGGGCATTTTTGCCATTCAGCCAAAATTATAAACTATGTACTATTCCATATAAAAGTTATTGCATAACTGAGTAGCAAGTGAAAAGAAATTAACCTAAAATAAAGCCGAAGTAAACTCTAAAAATCAACTGAAAAGAATCTAACCTAATGGTACTTCTAACTATTTGTCCTGTAACTAAAATCAAAAATAAATTCAAAATAAAGCTAGATTAATTTGGTGGTGGAAAGAAGATCTCCTCAGCCTTCCTCTTTGAGGTGAATTTCTCCTCGACATCTGCCGGAACATTAAAAGCCGCCTGTAGAACTTCGGGCGAAAGCGCCTTCCAAACTGAAGTCCGTCCAGCCAAATGAGTGAAAATAGGACTGCAAATATCACAACAAAACACACATTTAAGAAGTTAGCAAAAAGAAAAAAGAAAAAAAAAAAAAAGGAACTCCTTGTATAAATTAAATAAGGATAGAGAATCAAAAATATTTGAATAGAACTTACTTTGGAGTAGTGATGATGGAGAACCAGTCCATACCCTCGGGATCAGCAATCTTGGAGACAACAAAGAACCTAGGCACAATGAATAGATCACCAGCCTTAAGCCTCGTCTCGAGCACACGTTTCCCATCGACACCGACAACTTGGACACGGCCACTTCCCCTTACAATGTAAGTAACCTGCAAAGCAGAGTCACAAGAGAAACCTGGAGAGCACATTGCACTACCGTCTAACCTAACAAGATCTGCACCGAGCCCAACTTCACCGACCAACGGTAGATTCTTAGTGTTGAGAACCACAACTTTGCCACCATTCTTGATGTCCACATCCAACGGAGCTTCCTCGCAGTTCAACGCCATTCCGTTGTAGTGCTCGATTTTGGGCTCGGGCATCTTGAAGGTGGAATCGAGCTTGACAATCCCGTTTCCTGATTGGCTGCCGACGAGTGTCTTGACGGTGCTCTCTTCCAAGTCCCATGCTCTGCCAACAAACTCCGTTGAGAATCCGGTGAAGATTCCGTTGGGACCGGTTAAGAAGAAGTCGGTGAAGGAGCCGGATTTGTGGGCCTTTGAGGTGTCGCCGAGGAAGAGAATGACTAGCTCCGTGTCTTGTTTGTTGTACCACCAGGTGACTACTCCGAAGGGGAGGGCTATGGCGTCTCCCTTCTTTATTGGGATCACCTTTTCTTCTTTTTCCGGGAGGACTATACCGGCTACTCCACTACCTATATCAATTTCATAAGTTCAATTCGTCAAACAACTTATTCAAACAGAAAATAACGCGGGAATACACAAACTGAAAAAAAAAAATTAAAAAAAATACAGAGTGATCAAAGCAGAAATCAACACCAGAAAGATGAAACTCGTTCTGAAAAAGTACATAATCGAAAAAACAGGCAATCTGAATTGTGAATATATATACCTTGAAGCACGTAAGCAACCTTGGCAGAATCGGAGTATCGAGGCAGAGCAAAGCCGTTCTTCTCAAGGGCGAGCTTTCCGGCGCCGATGTTGCCTTCGCGGAGCATCGGCAACTCGTTAGGGCACCACGCATAGTACGCGCCACCATCTCCGCCGTACAGCTTCTTCGCCAACTGTGGTGTCAAATCAAGCTCCATCTCCCTCTCTGTTTTTCTCTCTTTAAACAAAACACGACGAATAATGGATTAATGCAAATAAATAAAAAGCTTATGTGAAAAGAGAAGCATATCGCTGGTATTTATAAAGGAGAGAAATCATATAGCAGATAGTATTTGCAGTGGATTATAATTCTATTGAGACACGATTGTTTTGCAACTCTAGGATATATTTTGTACTACTTGTTTTATACGACATGTCTAAATTCTATAAGATAAGAGATATTGAAATAAATATCTTTTATAAGATAAGAGATATAGAGTTATTTAATAATCTAATTATTAAGGATAAAAGGATGTATGAGTTGGATAGTACGAGAACTCGTGAGTCCTGATCCCAGTAAGATTACAATGATTTTATCTTGTGTAATCTCATTATCTAAATCAAGCCAAACTAGATATACTTATACGCATCAACCCTCATTAGGAGAGTTGGTACCTAGCCTTACCAATAGGGTAAAAGGTCTAGGGTTCGAGTCCCCCTCCCCTATTTCCCCTTGTAATGATTTGAATTACTCAAAAAAAAAAAGATATACTTATACGCATCCAATAACTGGATTATGTAATGCGTTACGTAATACATACACGGGTAATTGGATTAAATTAAAATCAATTTCATCCCTGAAACTTTAACTTAATAATATTACAAATTGACCCTGATAATACATCATTAACTCCCATTTACACATTATTGATTTCTGGAACTTTTTTGTTCGTCTGTTGACTGTTGTTTTAATTTTTTTTAATAATTTTTTAATATATTTTGGTTTAATTTTAATAACCAAAATGTTTTAACATCGTCTCACCTAAGCTCTGAAATTACAAAAACGCCACTCCTCACAGTTTAAATAATTATTAAAAAAAACCAAAAAAAAATATAAAAAATCAAGATAACAAGAAAACATAGTCCATCTCGACAGTCACAATTGTTTTTTTTTTTTTTTTTATATATAATTATTTAACGGTGTTAAGGTCAAAGGTCTGAAAACTAACATCGATGACCACATTGAGACAATTTCTCAACTACACAGGGCAAATCGATACAATCGGGGTAGAAGTGAATAAATTGATATCGAGCCAAAGCCAAGGGGGGAAAGTGGAATTTACCCTTAATATTAATCAATGTTCTAAAAATGGGCCGAGGCAGCCGATTAATCGGTCTCCGAGGCGGAGGCGGTCCCAATCCTTTACGATTTTAGTGTAAAGGTTTGAAAAATCAGTTTTTTGCCTATGAGGCGGTTTTAGGCAGTTTGAGGCGGTCAAACCTTTAAAGTGGGTCAAACTCGGTGGCAAAATCGGCCAAAAACCCGCTCCCACTTGGGATGTGGGACGCCCGATTGTGTCGAGCCGAGACCTTTACCGGCGCCGGTTCTTGAGCCTGTACCCGAGCTGTCGATGATGAGGAGCGTGAGAGAGCTAGGGAGGAGCACCCCGATCGCATCGACTCCGACTATTGAGGTGTTTTCTATCCTTAAATTTTGTGCTAATTTCGTTGAGGGCAACGGAAATTTTAAGTTTAGGGTGGAAAAACTGTTTTTGTGCTTATTTGCTCTAGTTGCATGCCTTGGGTTTTTATTTTAGATGTTTTATTTTTTTTGTTTTATTGCTTTTATTGTTTCAAAAAAATAAAAAAATTGCTTGAGTCGAATGCATCGATGAGTTAGAGTAAATTGCATTGACTACCCCTGTGAAAGTCGCAACTGCGCGATTCCCCCCTGTCATAAAATAATTAGCAAATACCTCCCTATGAATTTTAGTCAAAGGCGTATTCGCCCCTGGCGCACCTTCGTGTTGGTCACTCGCTGTGCTTGCGACTGGTAAGGGATTTTTGACATGAAATGACGTAAATATCCTTATATTAAGTTGATTAATATACCCAATTGTAAATATTTTAAATTGAAGGACAAATTTGCAATAGTTAAAACATATATTCTAGCATTAAAAATCTTTATATATTTTCTTAAACAAAAAGTATTTTTTACATTTTATATTAAATAAGGATAATAATAAAAAAATAAAATAAAAGTCTTCTTCTTCCCCGCTCCAACTCACCACACCCACAAATCACCACCGCCGATCCCCACCACCTGTTAATTCAAATATTAATTGCAACATTTATTATTATTTAATTATATTAAATAAATTATTAACAAATTTAATAAAATATAGTTTGAAAAATATAAAGAATTGCAGTTCAATACGCCAAACATTTGTCATTAATTATATAATATTAGAAGTATTAATAAACTCCACCATTTAAAAATGTAAAGAATGCTCAATTAAATATAAACAAATGCATAACTTAATTCAAACTCACTTATGTTATTTAATCGATAGTGTGACAAATCCAAATAAAAAATAAAATAATATGTTTATTTAGAAGAAGAAAAAATTAAAACTGATTCCAATTAGTAGTTTTCTTACTTTAAAATAAAATTATATACTACAAATACTATATTGTGAATTTTATTTTAATATTTAATTTAATCAACTAATAAGATTTGAATCGATGAAGTATAAATCCTTTCAATTAGTAAACATTATTCAAATATTTTAATCGGTTGCTTAACTATTGACATAACATGTTACATAATTGATTTAACTATTTATAAGTAATGTCTAATATCTTTTTAATTCAATTTTGTCATAAAAAATTGTAAATTTAATTCCTAACACATGTAAGAAACTAATCGTAAATCATAATATTTTATCAAAGCGTAATATTTGAACCAACTAAGCTCAAGTCCTTTCAATTCGTAAAAATTATTCAAATATTTGAATCGATTCATTAGCGCGCTCAACTATTGACAAGAACGTCTTAATCAAATTAACTATTATTAATTAAAGTGTAATACATTTTTAATTCAATTTTATCATAAAAAAATAATTCCTAAATTACGCAAGAATCAAATTATAAGATTAATTAAAGCGTATGATTTGAATCAATTAAGCGCAAATCCTTTTAATTTGTAAATATTATTCAAAAATTTGAATCGATTAAGTTCAACCACTGACAAGAACGTATTAATCGAGTTAACTATTTATAATTAAAGTCTACTATCCTTTTAATTCAATTTTAACAACAAAATAATAATTTAATTCGTAAAATCGTAAGAATCAGATCGTAAATCGTAAGATTTAATCTAACCATGAACCGATTAAATCTTACGATTTTTACGAATTAAATTTTATTATTTTTTATGATAAAATTCAATAAAAAAAGGTTACTAAACTTTAACTATACACAGATTGATTAATACGCTATTGTAAATTATTGAGTTTAACCGATTCAAATATTTGAATATTGTCTACGAATTGAAATGAGTTGAGCTTAATCGATCAAATCTTTGAATATTGTTTTTGAATTGAAAACACATGAGTTTAATTGATTCAAATACTACGATTTAATTAAATCTTCCAATTTACGATTCAATTCAAACTTCAAATTCTTTCGAAACTCATTTTTAAATTACACGAGTTGAACAACATTTCCTTAGATTTTTAAATTATATTATATAAAGATTTGTTAGTATGGGATATTTTTAATATATAATAATAATAATTATATGAGAATTAATAATTTATTTAACATTATTTATATAAGTTTTATAACCATTATAAATTGTAGCTTTGTGATATATATCCGTATTGTTAGTTTATTGTCAATTATGTGTTGTGTCTTAATGGTAAGTATTCTTGTGTGTTTCTGATGGTCACGAGTTCGAATTCAGGTTGATGCAATTTTGGATGGGTTGTTTAATGATTTTTACGAATAATGATATAATTGACGTTATAAATTTTAATTCAGCAATAAATATATATTTAAAATTGCATTAAAATAGAGAGGGTAAAATTGACATTTCATTAATAATTTATAATTGCTGATTTTTTTAAAATAATAATTGTAAAAAGGGTATTTGCGACAATACATAAATGGAGAAAAAATAGGTTTTTTCGCTGGGACACGTGTCGCAATTTGAAGGGGATATCTCATAAAAGTTTAGAACACAGGATCTCATGGTAGAAACACCCTATTTAATAATCTAATTAAGGATAAAAGGATCTATGAGTTGGATAGTACGAGAACTCGTGAGTCCTGATCCCAGTAAGATTACAATGATTTTATCTTGTGTAATCTCATTATCTAAATCAAGCCAAACTAGATATACTTATTTAAATTTGGAATTAATTCGTGTTAGATCATGCTATGTTCGGTTTTAGAGCTCATCTTAGGAAATTTATGATACGAAGTATAGGATAGTGAGTGATTTGGGATATGATTTGGGCCTTCTTTGAACCGTTTGAGCCTTTCAAGCCGACTTTTTTTATCAAAATTATCCTTAAAACCTTGATTTGAGCGTTGGAGAAACGGTGCTCTTTCTTTTAGCCAATGTGTGTAAGGTCGAATACATGGAGATTATTGAAAAATTACCCATTGGAGTTTGGCTGGAAATTTTATAAAAGTCCTTCTTCTTCCTCTTTGAAAAAAAATAAAAAAATTAATATATATATATATATATATATATATATATATATATATATATATATATATATACACACATAAAGGAGAGAAAAATAAAAAGAAAAAAAAGAAGAAGAAGAAGAGACTAGAAGGGAGAAGGAAGGACTAGTTGTTGAATTATTTTTGAAAGCTCGATCCACTGCCTCAAGAGAAAAAGTGGATAGTTTTGAACTTGTGAGAATCGAGTTTATTAAAGTCCTTAGAGGTGAATTCATTGTTTCAAACACTATTTTTCAAAATTTGGTGTAATCACCTCAATTCAAGAAGCCACATATACTCATATTTCCTACCTCGAACCAAACAGCCTAACAATTGTAAGCCAAAAAGCCCCAATGATTCCAATAGCTTAATATTCGGTATTAGTAGGGTAGAAGAATTTGGTGCGTATATGGAGTAAAACATATGTATGTAAGCATAAATTTTTTTCTATGTTTAATTTATAAATATTGGATGCTTGAAGCAATTGCATGATTTGTGGTTTTTGACAATGAAAAGTGACAAGTGCTTTTGAATTTTGAGCTTGAAAATGCCTAAGAATTTTCATTATACTTACAAGTTCTGAAAACGTGAAGTCGATCATTAATATGTGTAATGAGATGTCGTAGTTGAGTTATTTGCTTATGAGTAGATTTTGCTTGAGAACAAACAAAAGTTCAAGTTTGGGGGTGTGTTAAGTGTATATTTTTACACTTAATCATATCTTTTAATTGGAGCTTTTAGTGTATTTTATTGATCATTGGTGCTTAAAGTGTTGATTTATTGTGTTTTAGGTACAAATTGAAGACTTGGATAAATAGAGGCTCCAAACTGCAATTTTGGAGAAAATATGGGCGAAAAGTGAAGAAGTAAAAAATCTGAAGAATTAGAGCCCAGACGGCCGTCCGAGAAATACACTAGGAATTCGGACGCCCGTCCGAATATTTTCATGGGAGAACAGTCTCTGAATTGAGACGACCGTCTGGAAATTGAACTGCAAATCCAGATGGCCGTCCGAGAAGACGTAGAGGCGCAGTAAATGAACTCTAATTGCACAAGGAAACTACATTCCCCTCCATGTTTTTGATGCGATCTCTTGTGTATCATAAGATTTCTTTACGAAACGTAAGAAAACTCTTCTTTATTATTTCTCTTCATAATAAAACCCTAGCACAATACGACTATTTAAAGAGAATAAAACCCTAGAATCCTAATCTAACTAGGAAAGATAATTACCTATACTAATTAAATACTTAATAAGCCTCCTAATCATCCTAACCCTAAACTAACATACGGCTATATCTAAAATAAATATACTATGATAATTAATTAATAATAAAATAATAACTAACTAATAATTAAACGATATATATTAATATATCGTATCAAACCACCCCTCTTGAAATGAACCTTGTCCTCAAGGTTCGAGCCAATTTGGTCCCTCTCCTTTGCGTTTCCACCTATGTTTGACTTCATCGATTTGTTCATCGACTTGCTTCCGAATTAACTCCAAAAAACACGATGAAAAATTGAGCTCTTTTCCAAAGATGAACCTATCTGCCCGACTTAAATTTCTCAATCTCTTTCCCGCCAAATCGACCGACAAATCGACCTTCTCAATTGCCTTTTTAAATTTCATCTCCTTCACAATCAATATCATGCTTTTATTTTTCTCAGTCGTCTTTACAGATCCGGCCTCATTCAAAGTCACCAAATCTTGTTCGTCTCCTTTCTTTTGCACACCATGGAAATCTCCCAATATCCATAGTAACTCTTCGCTCTCCTCTCTGGTTAATTTCTCGTCTTCGTCCCACTTTACCTCGGTTGACTCCGATTCTTCTTCTTTAGGCTCTTCGTTCCACTTCATCTCAGTTGAATCAGATTCCTCTTCTTCTGGCGAACTCACAAAAAATTGGAGTTCTTCGAAAAAGTCATCGTCGTCCTCTTCCTCTTCTTCCGGCGATAGGCTCGGCAGCGGCGGCGGCGGTGGCTCTTTGAAAAATTCATCGTCGTCCTCTTCCTCTTCCTCCGGCGATAGGCTCGGCAGCGGCAGCGGCGGTGGCGTTGGCGGTAATGGGCGGCGGTCCCTTCGACTTTTGTGTTGGTGTTGACGTCGTCTGTGACTTTGTTCGAGCAATTTCTGAAAATCAATCCGTAATTTCTCAACGGATTTCTCCAATCGCTCCAACCGTCTTGTTTCTGACATCATAATTTTCACAAAGTTTTGATGTGATCTCAACTTTGCTCCAGCTTAGCTTTGATATAATCGCTGCCTTGCTAACGAAGCGTTGGTGTTAATCGCAACTTCGCTCTGATACCAATTGATGCGATCTCTTGTGTATCATAAGATTTCTTTACGAAACGTAAGAAAACTCTTCTTTATTATTTCTCTTCATTATAAAACCCTAGCACAATACGACTATTTAAAGAGAATAAAACCCTAGAATCCTAATCTAACTAGGAAAGATAATTACCTATACTAATTAAATACTTAATAAGCCTCCTAATCATCCTAACCCTAAACTAACATACGGCTATATCTAAAATAAATATACTATGATAATTAATTAATAATAAAATAATAACTAACTAATAATTAAACGATATATATTAATATATCGTATCAGTTTTCCACCCTATATAAGACTAATTCAAGCACGCAATTGAAGAATCTTTTTACGCAATTTCAAGAGCAAAGAAGCAATAACGAAGACGAAGAATTCGAAGACTCCAAGCATAGATTTATCGTCTATGATTTATTTTACTTGCGTTTTTACTTTAATCATGAGTAGCTAATTTGTTTATTTCTAGGATTTTATTTTGAACCCTATGTGGGATTTATGAACTCAATTCTATGATTTTATGCAAGTTTTAATTCCGAATTATTTCTTCTACTTGTTTTATTAAGTTCATGAAACTGGCCACTTTATGTGCTTTTATGTTATTGTTAATCGCATGAATCAGAAGGTCGGGTTAATAATTAGAACTGTGATAGAAGAGCCTCTGTGGTATTGACATAGGAATATAGTTAATCACTTAGGTAGCCATTATTGATATTTATGCTTAATGTTGTGTTCTATAATTAATTGCATAGGAATATAGTAATTGAATCTAGAGTATTAGAATCGTAATACACGCGGAGGCGGGTTATGATTAATTTAGCATCTCATATTAATAATCCGAGTTAATTACTTGCATAATTGAACGAATTGGGTGATTCATAATCACATAGAGGGGAGAATAAAATCCTAGGCTTGCTTTATCTGATTAAATCTTCATTTTAAATTGCTTTCGTGCTCTTGTCTTTTTAATTTGCTTTAATTTAGTTTAGTTAATTTAGTATAATTGTTTATCTTTCGACTGTGTAGGGTGGGTTTGATATCAATTGATAGAATTTAGCGTCTAGGAATAGATAATTAAATATTCTGCGTGGGATCGATATCCAGACTTAATTGTCCACTATATTACTTGTACGATACGTGCACTTGCATTTGGTATTTCAACCAACAAGTTTTTGGCGCCGTTGCAGGGGAATGTTTTAATTATTTATTGTATTTTAGCTCTAGATTTGAACAATTTTCAGGCTTCACCCAATTTTAATTTTAATTTTATTTTTATTTTTGTTTTAGGTACTGTTTTATGCGCATGAGACTCGATCTTGCTAATGAACCGTTTGATCCCGAAATCGAACGTACTTTCCGAGCCGCTAGGAGACTTCAACGCGCAAATAATATAATGGAAGACGAAGAACGCAGAGACGTAGAGGGCTATTTACTTGATGCCAACGGAAACCAAATCCAAGACCAACACCCACGGCTTCCACTACAGCCAGCAGTTAGGCACGGGCACTTCAAGACTACATAATACCGACTCTTGACGGATTCCGCCCGAGCATCCAATATCCACCCATTGAGGCGCATAATTTTGAGATCAAACAAGGCCTCTTGACGATGCTCCAAAATAACGGGTTATTTAGTGGATTGGCAGGTGAAGATCCCCGTCTTCACATTGTCAATTTTCTCGATACCTGTAATTCCCATCGTCAAAACGGGGTTTTCCAAGAGGCGCTCCAATTAATTCTCTTCAAGCACTCACTACAAGGAAGAGCTCGCCAGTGGTTGATGTTCCAAGCCCCCCATTCTATCTCATCATGGCATCAACTCCTAAACCTTTTCATGAAAGTTTACAGCTCACCAGAGAAGGACAAGAGAATACGACGGGAAATTCATAATTTCGTCCAAGATCAAGGGGAGCCATTATTCGAGGCAGGGGAAAGATTCAAGACCCCTTTGAGGCAGTGTCCAATACATGGAGTAGAGCAATGGCGGCAAATCCACATCTTCTACCAAGGAATTAACGAGAATGCGAGAACCGTTTTAGATGCATCAACCGGGGGTAATTTTATGAGTCAATCGACACCGGATGCATTTATTATGTTGGATCAAATTGCGCAAAATAGGTTTGCCAAGTCAAGCGAAAGGACGGTTAGTGGAGCCAAGAAGGTTCACGGAGTTTTGGAATTAGATGCAGTTACGGGCCTTCAAGCTCAAATGACCCAAATTGCTCAACAAAATCAACTCCTTTTACAACAAATCAAAGCAAACCCACCACAACAAGTCCAAGCCGTGTATTCTCTATGTTGTGAAATTTGCGGTGGAAATCGTTAGACGCTCCAATGCCAACAAGATGTGGAATCACTCAATTACGTCAACAATGCCCCTCGCCAATTCCAAAATCAAGGGTGGAGATCACAAGGGCAATACGGAGGAAATCAACAAGGCCAATGGTATCAAAGACCTCAAGGTCAATTTCAAAATCAAGCCCCTCCTCAACAAAGCTATCAAGGCAACAATCCACCGGCCCAAAAATCAAACACAAAAGAGATATTGGCCCAATTTATGACCGCTACTCAAGCTACGCTGCGGAATTTGGAGACTCAATTGGCACATCTAGCATTGAATCAAGAGAACCGTCCGGCAGGAGCATTGCCATCGAATGCGGAAGACCCTCGAAAGCAAAAGTTCGAGACTTGCCAAGCTATCGATTTCAAGATCGAGGAAAAAAAAGAAATTCAAATTAAGCCGTAAGTCACTGTAGCCGAATGGGTGGAACCGATCCCATATCCCCATGGATTGCAAAAGAAAAAGATCGAGGTCGAGACTTGCCAAGCAGTCACCTTGAAGAACAGTAAGTAATTGGAGGAAGCCCCACGAAAAGAGAAGAGAAATACGGTAATCGAGAAGCCGAAAGTGATTGAGGAAAAAGAATCAACTCATGAAGAGCCACCATCAATAGTGCTTTCACGAGACCTTCCAATCCCATGGATTTTATATTTTTTTTTTATTTTTCTTCACTAAACCATCTTTTGTCATAATAATTACCATTTAACTGCAAGTTTTTCTCACTTTAAATTGTTGCTTCACAGCTTCAGGGAATAAGGAAAAAAAAAAAGACCATTTTGGTTAAATTCCGAAAATACCAAATTTTTTTCCAAAAAAAATCGATCATTTCTAAATTTGAACAAAAAAAATAACTAAAGCAATTTCCGAAATTTTAAAATTTCCGCCGTTTATGAGGATTTCCGATTTTTTTGGAACAAAATTCAGAATTAATTTTTAACTTCCAAAAAAATAAAAATAGAAAAGTAAGTTCGGATCCGTTTCATCTGTTTTTCACCCTTAACTAACACTAGAAAAATATGTTCAAATAACTAAAATAATTGGTAACAAGGCATAGTTTCTTATAAATTCGATCATTTCTAAATTTGAACAAAAAATTACAAACTAAAGCAATTTCGGAAATTTTCAAATTTATGCCGTTTATGAGGATTTCCATTTTTTTTGGAACAAAATTCAGAATCAATTTTTAACTTCCAAAAATATATAAGAATATAAATAGAAAAGTCAGTTCGGATCCGTTTCATATGTTTTTCACCCTTAAGTAACACTAGAAAAATATCTTCAAATAACTAAAATAATTGATAACAGGGCACAGTTTCTTATAAAAACTTAATATATTCCTGTAACGAATAAGTAATATTGTCACAAAAACCTGACTTTTTGGTAATAGTAGATAACTATGATTACAGAAGATACTTTTCCGTTACCAAAAAATTAATTTTTTGAGACGACAGCATAGAATAGTTATAAAAGGTGAGCAATTGGCACGAAAACTTTTATTAGTGACAAAGAAAAGTGTTACAGTACAAATGGTATACTCTTGTCACCAACAATCAAAGAATCTTAGTGACAAATAATTGCGTTATTAGTTATTACAATAGTCATAGAGTTTTTGTTCTTGAAGTATTCTCTTGCGGTTATTTAATTTTTTTTTTATTTAAACATCTTTTTACTTTTTGCATATTTATTCTAGGTTAGTATTCATGTATATAGTAATTCTCATTCACTATTTTCTTTAGGTTCACAAGCTATTAGCAAAAGTGCAACACTCATATAATACACAAATGTCATATTTTATGACAATTATATTTGTCATATAAATAGAATTTTAATATTAATGGAGATGACAGTGTTCATAAATATTTTTTATGACAAATAGTGTTTACCATGTAAATAAATTAAATGAATATTAAAAATAAGTATTGGTGACGAATGAGTCTTTTGTAACAATAAAAAAATGTTTAGTAAGGATAACTTGTTACTTGTATTGGACCTATTGTAACGAAGAGTTTTTTTTTCACCAGTATTCGTACTGAATTCGTAATATTTGTTACTAAAACTTCCAGCGCCGGGCTTTAGAAGAAACATAAGGTAACGAAACAATATCGTTACCTAAAATAATTTTCGCAGTACTAAAATTACGAATATCGTCCACAATATGCTTTTCTTTCTCTCTCTAACCCACCCAAACCTCCCAAAAAAACCTCCAAAACTCTCAAGAATTCTCAATAATCATCTCCGATCCAAAAATCTCACCAAATTTGAAGGCAATTTCTGCTCTAAATCACTTATATGTCAATTATAATTAATTTCTTTCGTTAATGAGTAAATATTTATCTATTGGTTAATTATTAACGAATTAAAAAAATTAATATTATTTGTTAATCATTCATTAATAATTAATTAATCACTAACTAACTAAAACAAAAGGAAAAAGCAAAAAAAAGAGAGAAAAGGAAACGAAGAAAAAAAGAAAAAAAATGGGAAGACAAGCATCCACACCCATGTTGGGCGTGGGAACTATTGTTCCACTCCCAATTTGGGCGTGAAGCAGTGGCTCTCACGCCCAGTAGGGGCGTGGATAATATTTTTCCGCTCCTATTTTGGACGTGAAATATGCTATTTCGTCGCTCCTATTTTGGACGTGAAATATGCTATTTCGCACCCGTTCTAGGTGTGTAAGGATTTTTCAAACCTTAGAGAGCGAAAGTTTTTGAAAATAATTACTGTATTCATAAAAATTGTACAGCATTTATCAAGTCCCGTTCGTTACAAAACGATTTCATGATGAATTTTATCCTCGCAAAAGGTATGTTTTCTTGTAATGAATAAGTATATATAAAAAATTACCGAATTAGATTCAATTAATACAACACGTGCAACGCAAGTGCACCTATCTAGTTTAAAAAAAATTATGATGTGAGATACTTAGGGGTGATAATTGAGCCGAGCCGACTCGTAAAAAGCTCGAACTCGAACTCGAGGTTTTCGAGCTCGAGCTCGAGCCGGTTTTTAGTTGTTCATGAGCTCGCGAGCCTTATTTATTATTTATTATTTTTTATATGTTATTTTTATTTAAATAATGTATAATAGTATAAAATATTATAGAAATAAATACAAATATTAAAAATATATATAATTACAATTTACTTTTTATTTTGTATTTTTTTTAAATAATTTTTTATAATAAAATAATAAATAAAAAATATTTAAAACAAAAAGAGCTTGGGCTCGAGCTCGAGCCAAAAAAAGAGGAACTCGACGAGCTCGAGCTCGACAAAAGCCAAAAGAGGCGAGCTCTGCTCGATCTCGGCTCATTCACACCCCTAGAGATACTACAAAAAATATCAAAAGTAATTTGTAATATCAAAGATTGCATACCATTTAACTTAACCTTATATGATTGTCTGTACTTTATTTAGTACCTCAAATTTTTGGACTATTTATTTCATCTAATATAATAAGTTGTGGAATTAGTTTTTTCAATTTTATCTATTTATTTTTATGTGAATTCTTTTTTTCCTTATTCTCTTCAAATTATTATAAATGATTGAATATTGACAAATTAAACTATATATTTCAGCTAAATGATGACTTAAATATAGTAAAATACTGTCTTATTAGAGAACTCTTTGATTGAATATCGACAAATTAAACCATATCATAAATAAATTATTTCAGCTAAATGATGACTTAAATATAGTCAACTAATATCTTATTAGAGAACTCTCTAAATATACTTTAATATGAATAAAATATATTTTCAAACTTCAAAGCATGTTTGAAATTATAACAGGAATAAACTATTAAAAAAACACTATAAATATGAAAAGTTACTTGTATAATTAACCTTTGAATGAAATATTAACTAAATTACGTTATTGTCCTTTGATTTCTATAAACTCTAAAATATATTTAGGGATAATTTTGTCACTACATAAAATGGAAGAAAAGGTGGAATTAATTTTTAGATTCCACAAATTTTGGAATTGGAATTGATTTTGTACTTTCGAAAAAAATGGAAATTTTCTGAAAAAGCTAACATCAAACTTTCACCCCTACTAAAAATTATAAAATATGTAGTATTCCATATAAAAGTTATTGCATAACTCAGTAGCAAGTGAAAAGAAATTAACCTAAAATAAACCGAAGGAAACTCCAAAAATCAAGTGAAAAGAAACTAACCTAATAGTACTTCTAATTTGTCCTAAAAATAAAATAAAACGAAAAGTAAACTCGAAAGCCAAGCTAGTGGCATTAATTTGGTGGTGGAAAGAAGATCTCCTCAGCCTTCCTCTTTGAGGTGAATTTCTCCTCGACATCTGCCGGAACATTAAAAGCCGCCTGTAGAACTTCGGGCGAAAGCGCCTTCCAAACTGAAGTCCGTCCAGCCAAATGAGTGAAAATAGGACTGCAAATATCACAACAAAACACACATTTAAGAAGTTAGCAAAAAGAAAAAAGAAAAAAAAAAAAAAGGAACTCCTTGTATAAATTAAATAAGGATAGAGAATCAAAAATATTTGAATAGAACTTACTTTGGAGTAGTGATGATGGAGAACCAGTCCATACCCTCGGGATCAGCAATCTTGGAGACAACAAAGAACCTAGGCACAATGAATAGATCACCAGCCTTAAGCCTCGTCTCGAGCACACGTTTCCCATCGACACCGACAACTTGGACACGGCCACTTCCCCTTACAATGTAAGTAACCTGCAAAGCAGAGTCACAAGAGAAACCTGGAGAGCACATTGCACTACCGTCTAACCTAACAAGATCTGCACCGAGCCCAACTTCACCGACCAACGGTAGATTCTTAGTGTTGAGAACCACAACTTTGCCACCATTCTTGATGTCCACATCCAACGGAGCTTCCTCGCAGTTCAACGCCATTCCGTTGTAGTGCTCGATTTTGGGCTCGGGCATCTTGAAGGTGGAATCGAGCTTGACAATCCCGTTTCCTGATTGGCTGCCGACGAGTGTCTTGACGGTGCTCTCTTCCAAGTCCCATGCTCTGCCAACAAACTCCGTTGAGAATCCGGTGAAGATTCCGTTGGGACCGGTTAAGAAGAAGTCGGTGAAGGAGCCGGATTTGTGGGCCTTTGAGGTGTCGCCGAGGAAGAGAATGACTAGCTCCGTGTCTTGTTTGTTGTACCACCAGGTGACTACTCCGAAGGGGAGGGCTATGGCGTCTCCCTTCTTTATTGGGATCACCTTTTCTTCTTTTTCCGGGAGGACTATACCGGCTACTCCACTACCTATATCAATTTCATAAGTTCAATTCGTCAAACAACTTATTCAAACAGAAAATAACGCGGGAATACACAAACTGAAAAAAAAAATTAAAAAAAATACAGAGTGATCAAAGCAGAAATCAACACCAGAAAGATGAAACTCGTTCTGAAAAAGTACATAATCGAAAAAACAGGCAATCTGAATTGTGAATATATATACCTTGAAGCACGTAAGCAACCTTGGCAGAATCGGAGTATCGAGGCAGAGCAAAGCCGTTCTTCTCAAGGGCGAGCTTTCCGGCGCCGATGTTGCCTTCGCGGAGCATCGGCAACTCGTTAGGGCACCACGCATAGTACGCGCCACCATCTCCGCCGTACAGCTTCTTCGCCAACTGTGGTGTCAAATCAAGCTCCATCTCCCTCTCTGTTTTTCTCTCTTTAAACAAAACACGACGAATAATGGATTAATGCAAATAAATAAAAAGCTTATGTGAAAAGAGAAGCATATCGCTGGTATTTATAAAGGAGAGAAATCATATAGCAGATAGTATTTGCAGTGGATTATAATTCTATTGAGACACGATTGTTTTGCAACTCTAGGATATATTTTGTACTACTTGTTTTATACGACATGTCTAAATTCTATAAGATAAGAGATATTGAAATAAATATCTTTTATAAGATAAGAGATATAGAGTTATTTAATAATCTAATTATTAAGGATAAAAGGATGTATGAGTTGGATAGTACGAGAACTCGTGAGTCCTGATCCCAGTAAGATTACAATGATTTTATCTTGTGTAATCTCATTATCTAAATCAAGCCAAACTAGATGTACTTATATGCATCCAATAATTGTAATACATACATGGGCAATTGGATTTAACTCCAATGAGAAAGACTTACATACACATATATCTAGACCAAAAATAATTTCGTATTAAGCTCATCCTTCCGGATATAATTTAAATCAATTTCATCTCTGATACTTTAACTTAGTAATATTACAAATTGACCCCGATTTTAATACATATATAACATTAACTCCCATTTTCACAATATTGATTTCTGGAACTTTTTTGTTCGTATGTTGACTTTTTTTTTTTTTATTACAAAATTGGAATAATAAATACGTGAGGGGGTCTCACAATTCCGAATGTTAATTTTAGATTTCTTTACAAATAGTAAATATTAAAATGGGTCTGAACTCTATTATTTTGTGTATTGAGGGGGTTATCCCTCATTTTCCCATAATAATAATAATAATAATAATAATAATAATAATAATAATAATAATAATAATAATAATAATAATAATAATAATAATAATAATAATAATAAAAAAATAAATAAAGGAAATGAAGAGTAAGGGCTTGTTTGGTATAATTAAGCATTGAACACTAAATGCTGAATATATGGCTCGTTAAGAATAATGTCTGAATATTGAATACTGAATGTTTAAGCTTGTTTGATAAATTTAACGTTATTGTATCTGAATAATGTTATTTTACTATATAAACCCTCATAATTATTGAACATATATTTATTCACTATATAATTAATTCCTCCCACCAATGACGAGCATCGTTCCGTAGTAGGAATATGGCACAATGAACTCGGTCCTGGTCGGTCATTTTCATATAGTCGTAAATCACTTCGAGCGACTTGATCCATTCTTCGGCTACGGTTGGGTCGATGCCGCCATGGAACTCGGAGGGGTTCATTCTAAGAAATCGTTCATATATGGCTTGAGGCGCGTGATTTTGAGGTGGTGGTTGGTTGCGTTGGAGAAGTCGTTCGATTTGTTGGTGGTGGGTTTGGGCTTGTTCTCGAATGAGGTTTGAAAGATCACGAACGGTTTGGCCGAGGTCTTGTGGTTCATTGTCGGGTACGCCTTGGTTACCGCGAGTTAGACGTCTTGCCATTGTTTCTAAATATTATTGCGCAATTAATAAGTAAAACATATAATACATAAAGTAATGAAAATTACAGGATGGATCGAGTTCCCGTGTTTCGAATGGTCTTTTAAGCCCGTGAAGTTCGTACGAGTTTCTATAAGCCGTGCTCTGATACCACCTTGTAGCAATCCCTCTATTATAGGCGATAAATCGAACCGGTTTATCGGAATTAAGTTATTTAGCGGAAGCAACTTATAGGATCACTTTTAGAATACGAAAAATCAACACTTGCGATTTCAAAACCATACTTGAATATTTAGAATTCTAGTAATTTTCGCAACATTGTTTTGAAAAGCTTGAGTCGATTATATTCTCTTTTTTTTTTTTTTTTTTTGAGAAGGAGTTTATTCGAGTGCTACACTATCATAAAACGTAGGTTCGAAATAAAAATGTGAGTTTAGAAATATTTTGGCGACGAACGATAAAAGCACGGAATAACGAACTATTCATAAATATAAACGCATCAATATATAAAGTTCCAAAAGATGATCTGTTACCGATTAAAGTCCCATACTTTGAAGACGAGTACGATAGTAAATGAAAACGGAAGTTACTTCATATTACATCACCAAAATAGTATTTAGCCACACTTATAGAACCCTCGTTCGAACTTCCAAAAACTCCGGGCAAGACTTCGATCCACTACTCGGTCCATTCCGGGGGAGGGTTACTACTAGCACTACCTGCAATTAGAAAATATCTATATGAGCTATTAAGCTCAGTAAGAAACTCGAGGAATTACCGAGGGTTGAAAATAGGTTATACATATATATAGTATATATAACATTCTGATCACCTTCACCGAGTCATACAACATCAAACAAGAATCGAGTCAAAAAGTACTAAAGCATATAAGTCACAAACATGCTCATGAATGCAATCCGTGTAAAAATCATTTTTTTCATTTATCGGATCCGTGAAAGATTAATTTCTATATTCGGATAATAAACCGTTTCGAGCCCGTCTATGGATCCAATATCACTCGTATCACTCCTCTCAACCCTAGTTGGATACCGGTCCACCGTATCCGATTCGTTTATTACCCAAACATTCCATTAATCTTTCAATTTTGTCAAAAGCAAATACATGTCATGGAATGACTATAAATTATGTAAAAGACATTTAACCATCACAAATATCAATCAAGTGAGTAACAACCCCAAAATCAAATAAAATCACCAACTACTTAATTACACAATTAACCAACACATATATCATCACCCCACACACACACACAGCCCACATACACACACGTACACACACATCACACATGCATATTTATGCCATGCAACCATATAAACATGCATAATAAATAGCACAATCATGCCTTTAAAGTAAAGACACTTTTACTCCCTCATTTAATTTGTTTCTCACCACTTTCACTCATTGATTTCACCTCAATAAATTCCAGCAACCTCATAAACATGTATCTGCCATAAATCCATGTTTATAACCTCATGTCTTATAATTTAAATCACACAATTCCAAGACATAGCACTTAAAGCACAAAACTTCATAATTAACACTTAGACCTTTAAAATTTGAAATAATAGTAAAAGATCTTTAAAAATTCTCAAATATAATCCTAAGACTTCTAATTATATAAATTTTGAGATTCTGAATTTATTTCTAATTTTCACAAAGTTTCGAATTTTTTTGAAATTAAAAACTAGAAAATCTCCTCTTTCTTTTAAAAATCTAAGACTCTAATATAACTTTAATTATTTTGAAAACTTTGTAAATAAATTTTTTTCCTATTCAATACTTGCTGGAAAACAGATTCAAACTTAGGAAATGAGAGATTCTTCAGAAATTGCAGTTTTGACCCCAAAGTTTCAAGATTTACACATGCAATCACACTAGAAGTTCAAACTCTACTTTTTCATGAAAAACCCCTAACAATCTGAAATTTTATTTTAATAAATGCAGAAAACAAAGTTAAAAAGTTACTTTATACATAAATTTCGAAAATTACATATTTCACCCTAAAATCTCTAGATCTATACATGCAAGGCCACTAGATGTTCAAAAATCACTTTTTCTTGCGAAACTTCTTTAAATCCGAAATTTATGTTCAATAAATGCTGGAAAACAGTTTTGAGAATACATTTAGGACTGACTTCTCAAAAATTACAGATTTGACCCAAAACTTTTGAAGATCTACACATGCAACCACATAAAAGTTCAAAAATTCATTTTACTTGAAACCCCTTTTTGAAATCCGAATTTTTAATGCTTTTGGCCAATAAAACTTGTATCTACCCACTACCCACATAGATGATGCATGCAAGAACAAGAAATTAACACTAAACACCTCTTTTCCATTTTTCCCCAAAAAACCCTAAATTTCGAAATACTTAAAAGTCTTTTAGGTAATCTTGAAAATTCTTTTAAAATAATATGATATCTTCTAATTGCAGCAAGAAACTCGAAATTTCTTACCTAAATCACCAAAAGGAAAATGAAGAACAAGCAAAATAGAGAGACTTCAAGGGTTGATGACAAACTCGAACCAAGCCACTTTTATGGTGAATGATATAGTGTGTGCTTCCAAAAATGGCTGTGTTGTTTTCTCCGGTGAATGGACAAATAGTTTTTATGGTGTTCTTTGCATACTCTAGAGCCATGGTTAAATAGGGGATTTTCATGGTGGTTTTTTATTTTTCTTGTAAAATAAGTGGTGAGGTGGAAGAAGATGAACAACAATGGTGGTGGTGATGTCTCGGTGGAAATGAAGGGAGGAAGCCAAGTAGGGAGATTATGTGTTGTAAGGAAGGAATAGAAGAGTGTCTCTTCAAATCTCTTGAGTGTGGATTAAGAGAAATGATTAGAAAATGCCAAGTGTTAAAGTCATGCAATATTTACTAATTAAATTTATTTATTTTAAACACCCCTTTTTACTCACACACACTTCATTCGAGCCATATGCACATATATATATATATATATATATATATATATATATATATATATATATATATATATATGTGTGTGTGTGTGTGTGTATATATGTATATATGAAGCACACACATAAATATAAAATCATATATAAATAGATGTATAGTACGTACGTATGTATGCAAGATATATGTATATGCATGCACATATAGTAGATAAAGGAAATGCAAATTATTTAACTAAGTCCTTAAATACGTAAATCATATATTTCACGAAATTACAAAATCACATATTTATTAAACACATAATAAAGTTATTAATTAAATATAGCACGTCAAAGTACCTAAAATATTTATGCAAGTTATCAATTTAATTCACGTAAAAATTTTCGAGAGAAATTTAAGTTCGTAGTTTGGGGTTTTGAAAGTATGGGGTATTACAATCTCCCCCCTTAAAGAAATTTTGTCCCCAAAATTGTAACCTGACCCGAACAATTCCGGGTAACGTTTACGCATTTCCTCTTCCCTTTCCCATGTGGCTTCTTCGGGTGTATGATTTTGCCAAAGAATCTTAACAAATTGGATTTCTCGGTTTCGAAGGGTCTTGGATTTGGAATCAAGTATTTGGGAGGGTTTTTCTTCTTAAGCTAAGTTGGGAGATAATTCGATCGGTTCGGTTTTTTAGATGTGATCCGGACTTCGGATATATTTGCGGAGCATCGAAACGTGGAATACGTTGTGAATATTGGACAAGTTGGGTGGTAAGGCTAGTCGGTAGGCGCGGGTACCAATTTTATCGAGAATTTTGAATGGGCCGATAAATCGTGGTACTAACTTTCCCTTTTTCCCAAATCGCATAATCCCTTTGAAAGGTGCCACTTTAAGAAACACGGAGTCTCCGACTTCAAATTCTAAGTCCCTCCTACGGGAATTGGCATAGCTCTGTTGTCGATCTTGGGTGACACGCATCTTTTCCCGAATATTTTGGATTATCTCGACGGTCTGTTGCACTAAATCAGGGCCAAGGTATTTTCTTTCGCCAATTTCGTCCCAATGAAGTGGTGATCGACACTTACGACCATATAGAGCTTCATATGGTGCCATTCCAATTGATGAGTGGAAGCTATTGTTGTATGCGAATTCGATTAATGGGAGACAGGATTCCCAATTTCCTCCAAAGTCGAGAATGCAAGCGCGTAGCAGATCTTCTAGGGTTTTGATGGTTCGTTCGGATTGACCATCGGTTTGTGGGTGATAGGTCGTGCTGAAATTTAAGCGTGTGCCGAGGGTTTCGTGTAAGCTTTTCCAGAATTTGGACGTAAATCGAGGGTCTCGATCGGAAATAATAGTGACGGGAACGCATGAAGTCGAACGATCTCTCGAACGTATAGCTCGGCTAGCTTGTCTAAGCTAAAAGTCATCCGGATCAGGAGAAAATGAGACGATTTGGTCAGTCGGTCGACAATCACCCAAATGGCATCGGATCCCTTTTGGGTCTTTGGAAACCCTTGCTCAAAATCCATCGTAACGGCTTCCCATTTCCATTCTAGAATTAAGTTTGATTGAAGTAAGCCGCCGGGCCTCTGATGTTCCGCCTTGACTTGCTGACATATTAAGCATTCCGCGACGAATCGGGCCACGTCTTTTTTCATTCCGGGCCACCAGTATAACTTTTTGAGGTCTTGATACATCTTGGTCTCACCGGGATGGCATGTGTACGTAGTTTGATGAGCTTCGGCTAGGATTAGTCGGCGAACGTTCGGATCGTCAGGAATGTAGATTCGATTTTGGAATTGAACAAGTCCTTCTTCGGAGATTCGAAAGTTTGGATGGGATTCGAGGTTGTCACGAATTTTGAGAATTTGCGGGTCGCGTTGTTGAGCTGTTTCGATCGATTCCCTTAAAGTGGGTTGAACAGTGAGGGCGTTTATTGACTTGCGACTGAGAGCGTCGGCAACAACATTAGCTTTGCCGGGGTGGTATAGTATCTCACAATCGTAGTCCTTGACTAATTCAAGCCATCTTCTTTGCCTCATGTTCAAATCCTTCTGAGTGAAAAAGTATTTCAAGCTCTAGTGATCGGTGTAGATGGTACATTTTTCACCATAGATGTAATGTCGCCAGATCTTGAGTGCGAATACGACGGCGGCTAATTCGAGATCGTGCGTTGGATAATTCCGTTCGTACTCCTTAAGTTGGCGTGAGGCGTAAGCTATGACTTTCCCATTTTGCATAAGTACAGCTCCTAACCCGAGTTTAGATGCATCACTGTAAACTATGAATTCCACCGTTTTCTCCGGCAGCGTGAGGATTGGTGCTGATGTGAGTCGATTCTTCAATTCGGTGAAGCTCGCCTCGCATTCTGTGGTCCATTGGTACTTAACTTCCTTTCGGGTCAGTCGGGTGAGCGGAGAGGCAAGCTTTGAGAAATCCTTCACAAACTTGCGGTAGTAGCCAGCTAGCCCGAGGAAGCTTCTGATTTCTTTTGCATTCTTTGGAGTCGACCAATTTGACACCGCCTCTATCTTGCTAGGATCGACAGAGATTCCTTTGGCCGATACAATGTGACCAAGGAAAGCCACACTTGATAACCAAAATTCACATTTGCTGAATTTGGCGTAAAGCTGATGAGATCGGAGAATCTCAAGTACGGTGCGGAGGTGTGACATATGCTCTTTTTGGTTCTTAGAGTAGATCAAGATATCGTCAATGAAGACAATTACGAATTGGTCCAGGTATTGATGAAAGACTCGGTTCATGAGGTCCATGAGAGCTGCGGGGGCATTGGTTAGGCCGAATGGCATGACTACGAACTCATAATGGCCATATCGGGTTCGGAAAGCGGTTTTGGAAATATCTGAGTCTTTGATTTTGAGTTGGTGGTATCCGGATCGGAGATCGATTTTGGAAAAGACGAAGGAGCCTTGGAGTTGGTCAAACAAATCGTCAATACGAGGAAGGGGGTATTTATTCTTGATTGTGATTTTATTAAGTTCACGGTAATCGATGCATAAGTGAAGTGATCCGTCTTTCTTTTTGACGAACAATACGGGGGCTCCCCACGGCGAGTGACTGGGCCGGACGTAGCCTTTATCGAGCAATTCCTGAATTTGATCTTTCAGCTCCTTTAATTCTGTCGGGGCCATCCGATACGGGGCTTTGGAAATGGGGGCAGCTCCGGGAATCAAGTTGATCTCAAACTCGATTTCTCGATCGGGTGGAAGTCCAGGGATGTCGTCGGGAAATACGTCGGGGAAATCTTGCACCGCCGGTATATCGGACAATTGAGGTTTGTCGTTGGGTTCGGATTTCAAAATATCCACTAAGTAGCCGAAATGACCATTGTGAATAAGTTTGACAGCTTTGACAGCAGAGATGATTGGAATTGATGTTTTGGGTTGACTTTGGAATTTTAAGGTTTCGCCGTTTGGAAGAGGAAAGATGACAGTTTTCGGAGCACAATCAATTTTGGCTTTGAATTTGGTTAACCAATCCATGCCTAGGATAATATTGAAGTTCTTGATCGGTAGAACAATTAGATCAAAATTCAAGGGTTGGGTGTGAATTCGGATCGGACAATTGAGTATTATTTGCTTCGAACACATTTCTTCACCGGAGGGAATGAGAATGCGATATTCGTAGTTTGTTCTACTAGGGGTGAGATTCATATATGTAATTATTTTATCGGATATAAAGAAGTGAGTGGATCCGGAATCAATTAGAGCATACGTGGGTTTATCGAGGACAAATATAGTACCTGCGATCATAGAAGGGTCTTGTTCGATCTGATCTTCGGTCATAGCAAACCCACGTCCCGGAACTTGTTTCGGAGCAGTTGGGCAGTCTCGCGCGATATGTCCGGGCTGTCGGCATCGGAAACAGGTCCTCGTCCCTGGTATGCATTCTCCGAAATGTCCTTTCCCACATTTATGGCACGCATTTCTAGGTGGCGGCGGTGGAGGTGGTGGTCCGGCTGGTCGTCGCACGGTGGATCTCCTTTCCTCGGAATTGGCGGTTGCCAAGGTTGATCTTCTTCCATGGGCGTTGAGTAATTCCTTGGGGTCGACGGCTTTGCTGAATCTCCTTCTCGTCTTGGGCAGCCATAAGGGCCTTATCCACCAATTGTCGGAAGGTCGAGGCGTCGGACATACGAATGTCTCTACGTATTTCGGGTTGGAGGCCGCGAATGAAATGGTTCTTCTTTTCCTCGTTGTCTCGAGCAATGAATGGGGCGTAGAGGCAGCCCCGTTCGAAACGTCGGATGTATTCGATCATTGATAAGTCGCCTTGACGGAGTTCGAGGAATTCTCTGAGTTTGTGAGCTCGCACGTCTTTCGAGAAGTATTTTTCGAAAAATTGGATCTTGAAATTGTCCCACGACAGGTTCTCGAGGTTCACCCCTTCTTTAATTCCTTCCCACCAATGACGAGCCTCGTTCCGTAGTAGGAATATGGCATAATGAACTCGGTCCTGGTCGGTCATTTTCATATAGTCGTAAATCACTTCGAGCGACTTGATCCATTCTTCGGCTACGGTTGGGTCGATGCCGCCATGGAACTCGGAGGGGTTCATTCTAAGAAATCGTTCATATATGGCTTGAGGCGCGTGATTTTGAGGTGGTGGTTGGTTGCGTTGGAGAAGTCGTTCGATTTGTTGGTGGTGGGTTTGGGCTTGTTCTCGAATGAGGTTTGAAAGATCACGAACGGTTTGGCCGAGGTCTTGTGGTTCATTGTCGGGTACGCCTTGGTTACCGCGAGTTAGACGTCTTGCCATTGTTTCTAAATATTATTGCGCAATTAATAAGTAAAACATATAATACATAAAGTAATGAAAATCATATAATATTACCGGATGGATCGAGTTCCCGTGTTTCGATTGGTCTTTTAAGCCCGTGAAGTTCGTACGAGTTTCTATAAGCCGTGCTCTGATACCACCTTGTAGCACCCCCTCTATTACAGGCGATAAATCGAACCGGTTTATCGGAATTAAGTTATTTAGCGGAAGCAACTTATAGGATCACTTTTAGAATACGAAAAATCAACACTTGCGATTTCAAAACCATACTTGAATATTTAGAATTCTAGTAATTTTCGCAACATTGTTTTGAAAAGCTTGAGTCGATTATATTCTCTTTTTTTTTTTTTTTTTTTTTGGAGAAGGAGTTTATTCGAGTGCTACACTATCATAAAACGTAGGTTCGAAATAAAAATGTGAGTTTAGAAATATTTTGGCGACGAACGATAAAAGCACGGAATAACGAACTATTCATAAATATAAACGGATCAATATATTATACAGTTCCAAAAGATGATCCGTTACCGATTAAAGTCCCATACTTTGAAGACGAGTACGATAGTAAATGAAAACGGAAGTTACTTTGTATTACATCACCAAAATAGTATTAAGCCACACTTATAGAACCCTCGTTCGAACTTCCAAAAACTCCGGGCAAGACTTCGATCCACTACTCGGTCCATTCCGGGGGAGGGTTACCACTAGCACTACCTGCAATTAGAAAATATCTATATGAGCTATTAAGTATTAAGCCACACTTATAGAACCCTCGTTCGAACTTCCAAAAACTCCGGGCAAGACTTCGATCCACTACTCGGTCCATTCCGGGGGAGGGTTACCACTAGCACTACCTGCAATTAGAAAATATCTATATGAGCTATTAAGCTCAGTAAGAAACTCGAGGAATTACCGAGGGTTGAAAATAGGTTATACATATATATAGTATATATAACATTCCGTCACCTTCACCGAGTCATACAACATCAAACAAGAATCGAGTCAAAAAGTACTAAAGCATATAAGTCACAAACATGCTCATGAATGCAATCCGTGTAAAAATCATTTTTTTCATTTATCGGATCCGTGAAAGATTAATTTCTATATTCGGATAATAAACCGTTTCGAGCCCGTCTATGGATCCAATATCACTCGTATCACTCCTCTCAACCCTAGTTGGATACCGGCCCACCGTATCCGATTCGTTTATTACCCAAACATTCCATTAATCTTTCAATTTTGTCAAAAGCAAATACATGTCATGGAATGACTATAAATTATGTAAAAGACATTTAACCATCACAAATATCAATCAAGTGAGTAACAACCCACACACACACATCCCACATACACACACGTACACACACATCACACATGCATATTTATGCCATGCAACCATATAAACATGCATAATAAATAGCACAATCATGCTTTTAAAGTAAAGACACTTTTATTCTCTCATTTAATTTGTTTCTCACCACTTTCACTCATTGATTTCACCTCAATAAATTCCAGCAACCTCATAAACATGTATCTGCCATAAATCCATGTTTATAACCTCATGTCTTATAATTTAAATCACACAATTCCAAGACATAGCACTTAAAGCACAAAACTTCATAATTAACACTTAGACCTTTAAAATTTGAAATAATAGTAAAAGATCTTTAAAAATTCTCAAATATAATCCTAAGACTTCTAATTATATAAATTTCGAGATTCTGAATTTATTTCTAATTTTCACAATGTTTCGAATTTTTTTGAAATTAAAAACTAGAAAATCTCCTTTTTCTTTTAAAAATCTAAGACTCTAATATAACTTTAATTATTTTGAAAACTTTGTAAATAAAACTTTTTCCTATTCAATACTTGCTGGAAAACAGATTCAAACTTAGGAAATGAGAGATTTTTCAGAAATTGCAGTTTTGACCCCAAAGTTTCAAGATTTACACATGCAATCACACTAGAAGTTCAAACTCTACTTTTTCATGAAAAACCCCTAACAATCTGAAATTTTATTTTAATAAATGCAGAAAACAAAGTTAAAAAGTTACTTTATACATAAATTTCGAAAATTACATATTTCACCCTAAAATCTCTAGATCTATACATGCAAGGCCACTAGATGTTCAAAAATCACTTTTTCTTGCAAAACTTGTTTATATCCGAAATTTATGTTCAATAAATGCTGGAAAACAGTTTTGAGAATACATTTATGACTGACTTCTCAAAAATTACAGATTTGACCCAAAACATTTGAAGATCTACACTTGCAACCACATAAAAGTTCAAAAATTCATTTTTCTTGAAACCCCTTTTTGAAATCCGAATTTTTAATGCTTTTGGCCAATAAAACTTGTATCTACCCACTACCCACATAGATGATGCATGCAAGAACAAAAAATTAACACTAAACACCTCTTTTCCATTTTTCCCCAAAAAACCCTAAATTTCGAAATACTTAAAAGTCTTTTAGGTAATCTTGAAAATTCTTTTAAAATAATATGATATCTTCTAATTGCAGCAAGAAACTCGAAATTTCTTACCTAAATCACCAAAAGGAAAATGAAGAACAAGCAAAATAGAGAGACTTCAAGGGTTGATGACAAACTCGAACCAAGCCATTTTTATGGTGAATGATATAGTGTGTGCTTCCAAAAATGGATGTGTTGTTTTCTCCGGTGAATGGACAAATAGTTTTTATGGTGTTCTTTGCATACTCTAGAGCCATGGTTAAATAGGGGATTTTCATGGTGGTTTTTTATTTTTCTTGTAAAATAAGTGGTGAGGTGGAAGAAGATGAACAACAATGGTGGTGGTGATGTCTCGGTGGAAATGAAGGGAGGAAGCCAAGTAGGGAGATTATGTGTTGTAAGGAAGGAATAGAAGAGTGTCTCTTCAAATCTCTTGAGTGTGGATTAAGAGAAATGATTAGAAAATGCCAAGTGTTAAAGTCATGCAATATTTACTAATTAAATTTATTTATTTTAAACACCCCTTTTTACTCACACACACTTCATTCGAGCCATATGCACATATATATATATATATATATATATGTGTGTGTGTGTGTGTGTGTATGTATATATGAAGCACACACATAAATATAAAATCATATATAAATAGATGTATAGTACGTACGTATGTATGCAAGATATATGTATATGCATGCACATATAGTAGATAAAGGAAATGCAAATTATTTAACTAAGTCCTTAAATACGTAAATCATATATTTCACGAAATCACAAAATCACATATTTATTAAACACATAATAAAGTTATTAATTAAATATAGCACGTCAAAGTACCTAAAATATTTATGCAAGTAATCAATTTAATTGACGTAAAAATTTTCGAGGGAAATTTAAGTTCGTAGTTTGGGGTTTTGAAAGTATGGGGTATTACAAATATAAAGAAAATAATATTTTTAAAACATTAAAATTAATAAAATAATGATATATTAAAAAAAAATCAAAAACCCGGTTGAACCGGTTCGACCCTATAAACCCGTGACCCAAATGGTTGTCCGGTTCTATAGCCGGTCCGGTTGTAAAAACATTGCGTTTCACAAAAAAAATTGGGTGCGTATTTCAACTGATTATCTATAATTTATAAAGAAGTTGTTTACGCTCTACATTTATTGGATTAATTCATTTTCTCTTACTGAATCGATGTTTTAGACAATTATCAAATTAATAATCGTAAAATTTGAGTGGAACTAGGTTTCGTGATCAAGTACTATTTGAGCGCACGTATAAACTGCGATGCATATTTTGATTACGTTTGTTCATGTGATTCGTTTTATTTTATGAATTGACTTGATGTTGTAGACACTGATCAATCGTTGTGAATGGGTAGAATTAAGATTTACAATCAAAACACTATTTGGCGCGTGCATTTGAATTGCGAGTTTTTGGGAATTTTATACACCATATTCTTGTGTATTTGTTAAGAAATTCTTATTTCTTTTCCAAAAATTATAAATTTTGAAAATGCATTAAAAAAGTAAATGAAGGACGAATCGAATATGTCTGATAAAATAATGTGGAAATAAGTTTATAGCGGTGAGAGTAGAAGATTGCTTGAATAAACTGTAGTAGTTGTCGGGTTGTTTTATTTAATACTTGAATGTCTGACCCGTATTTATAAAACTACAGATCCTCAGTAAACGGTGTTGATTATCCTTTTTTAATGGCTAGGAGATGTTTTTTAGAACACTCCAAAGATATCTTACCATAAATATACAAAGGAGGATTCTGGAAGATGTTCTGCAATCCTTTAATGATCTACAACTAATTGGGCTATCTTCTTTGGACTTGCTTGTTGGGTTATATTAAGCCTGCTGGACCCATGGAATGCAAAGTGTTGGTCCATAATATGCGGCCCGTGACATTTTTCCCCCATCTAAATCTACCTAGGGTTTCCACGTCATCTCGGTTTGAGATCCATTGCCCATCACAAATAGAAGAGTTGTCAAGAATTGAACGAATGCGAATGAAACAATTGACAATCCGGATCACGTTGAAAACGAAGGGGTTGTTGAGAACCAAGTTCAAACGCAGGAAACGATTGACCACCAAGAACCCGATTTGAGTGGGAGGGAAACCGAGAATCAATCCGAAGCACTAGTGCCTCATCATATGGGAAGGTTCCAATTAGACCCGAAATATATATGTTTTTAGGAGAGTCTCACGACAAGATCCCAGAAAAATAGGAACCCGAACTCATCTGGGCTAATTTTCCCGGGGCCCAAATCGTACAACAAATGGGCCTAGACCCACCAAACCCCAACTCCCAAAGGCCCATAAAACCTGCCAAGCCCATAGGCCCATAGTACCATTATAGGAAGGGGATATATCTCTCTCTTGGATTCTTCTCTCTCCCTGGAAGAAAAACGGACAGAAGAAAAACACACTCTCAAAGATGCCTCTCTCCACAAACACACACAATACACGCAACACGTTTCTATGGTGGCCAAACAAAACCCATCATGAACAGAGAAACTATGATGAAGCGCTAAGTGACTTAGATTGTAGTCACTTAGATTATAGTCACTGGCTCTAGCCGCGAAATGGATTCCACGTACACGAACCATGTATGGGAACTCATAGAAATAGCAGATGGGATTCGTCCAATAGGATGCAAGCTGATCTACAAGAGAAAAAGAGGCGCAAACGGAAAGGTGGAAACCTTTAAAGCAAGACTAGTTGCGAAGGGGTTTACTCACAAAGAATGGATCGATTATGAAGAGACTTTTCCGCCAGTAGCCATGCTTAAGTCTATACGTATTCTACTTTCAATCGCCGCCTATTACGATTAGGAAATATGGCAGATGGACGTCAAGACAGCTTTCCTAAATGGAAGTCTTGAAGAGCGTATCTATATGATGCAACCCGATGGTTTCGTGGCCAAAGGCCAAGAACACATGGTATACAAGCTCAAGAAGTCCATCTATGGACCTAACCAATCATCGAGATCATTGAACATCCGTTTTGATCAAGCAATCAAATCTTTTGGTTTTATGAATCTTCGGATGAACCATGCGTGTACAAGAGGTGCAACGAAAACATAGTGGTGTTTTTAGTATTGTACGTAGATGACATACTTCTCATAGGAAATGATGAGGGAGTACTATCATCAGTTAGGGTTTGGCTATCGAGTCAATTTGATACGAAAGACTTGGGTGAGGCTGCATATATTCTTGGGATCAAGCTATTGCGAGATCGAAAGAATAAGATGCTAGGGCTTTCACAGGAAAGTTTTATCAACACAGTCCTTGCCCGATTTAACATGCAAGAATAAAAGAAAGGTTCAGTGCCTTTCAGACATGGACTCTCACTATCTAATGATCAGTGTCCTAAGACATCCGATGGGATAGAAAGAATGGAGACGATTCCTTACTCTTCGGCAGTGGGAAGTCTCGTGTACGCCATGCTATGCACTAGACCAGATATTTGCTATGCCGTGGGCATAGTGAGCCGATATCAATCTAATCCGGGAGAAGAGCATTGGACCGTGGTAAAGCATATTCTCAAGTATCTTCAGAGGACTGGAGATTATATGCTAGTTTACCAAGGTGCGAACATAATGCCGATAGGATACACCGACTCGGATTTCCAAGCCGATAGAGATTCTAGGAAATCAAGATCGGGCTATGTGTTTACCTTGGGAGGAGCCATTAGTTGGAGAAGTATCGAGCAATCTTGTTTTGCTGATTCAGCTATGGAAGTCGAGTACGTTACAACTTCAGAAGCAGCAAATGAGGCAGTATGGCTTAGGAATTTTCTCATGGACTTGGGAGTGGTTACAGCTGCTCGATCGGCTATGAGACTGGAATGCGATAACAGCGGGGTAGATGCCAATTCGAAGGAACCTAGAGCTCACAAGAAAGGAAAGCACATTTAGCGCAAGTACCACATCAAAAAAAAAAATAGGAAAAAAATTAAATTTGAAACTAATTAAAATAGACACCAAGATGTCGAAAAACTACACTTCGAATCGATATCTTAAGCGTCGAGAAAAAGACTAGAAATCGACATCAATGATATGTTGAATTTTTTGGTACAAATTCGACATTGTAATTTCGATTTTTACCTATAAAATTCGACATGTACATGTCGACTGCGCTGCTAGGGTGGTTTTTTTTCCGAAAACGATATCCTAGCTAAAAACAATACATAAATGCATACATTATTGGGTTCTTTCACCGTAGAATCTTCCATTTTGATGTCTTCTAACTCCATATATGCCATCTTTGTACGGTTTTTTGAGTTTTGAGGGTTTTGAGTGTTTAGGTTTTGTGGGTTTATGGAGGAGGAATGAGCAAGATTTTGGTGGTTTTTGGAATATGGAGAAGATGATAGTTTGGTGTTGTGGTTTTGTGATGGATGTTTTGTGGTTTTTGAGTTTTAGTATTGCATTATTTTGATTTTTCTATTTATTTTAACATGTAAGGGTATTATAGTATTTATACATTAAAAAATTTAATTTTGTCTTAAACTTATTGAAATTAGTATTGCAAATAGCCGTGGCCTTATAGTCCCAAGTGTAGATTTGTAGATCATAGAAGATTCCAGAACATCTTATAGAATCCTCCTTTGTATATTTATAGTAGGATATCTTTGGAGTGTTCTAAAGAACATATCCTAGCCATTAAATAAAGATGACCAACACCGTTTACTAAGGATGTGTAGTTTTATAAATAGGGGTTGGACATTCAAGTATTAAATAACACAGCCTAACTACTGTAGTTAATTCAAGCAATCTTCTACTCTCACCACTTTATAAACTAATTTCCACAATATTTTAAGAGACATATTTGATTATTCCTTCATTTTTTTTAATGCTTTTTCAAAATATATAATTTTTTGAAAAAGAAATAAGAATTTCTTAACAAATACTGAAGAATATGCTGTTCCAAAAAAATTATGCACATCGCAATTCAAATGCACGCGCCAAATAGTATTTTAGTTGTGAATTTTAATTCTACCCATTCGCAGTGATTATTAAATTGATTAGTGTCTAAAACATCAATTCAATTCATAAAATAAAACGAATCACTGGAACAAACGTAATCAAAATATGCGTCGCAGTTCATACGCGCGCCCAAATAGTACCTGGTCACGAAACCTAGGTGTACTCAATTTTTACGATTATTAAATTGATAATTATCTAAAACATTGATTCAGTAAGAGAAAATGAATTAATCGCACAAATGTAGAGCGTAAACAACTTCATTTATGAATTACATACAATCAGATTGGAATACACACCCATTTTTTTCGTGAAACGTAAACTGGGTCGCACTCACAACTAGAACACACAATAAACTTCTGCAGAAAACCCCTGATATTATCTCCAAGGAATTTTCTCTGTTTACACGTTCTATTATCTCATTCTATTTCGACTGAATCACAACTCTTCATATATGTGTTACTCTTGTGGACCAAGTAACGTATACAAGGAACATTCCTAGTTAATAACTTGACCTCCAAAGACAGCTACTTCCTAACCGACAAAGGAGTTTGTATGGCAACAAACTCTTCATAGCCTCAACATCTCTTTCCATGTGCATGTGATCTTCTTTCTATCTTGTTCTCTCTTCTTAAGTTGAACCAATTTCAACTCAACAAGTTGTCTAACCATATTCAGTTAGAGTTTATCTAACTAGGGTTATGCAGCTAGAGTTAGTCTAAAAAGTGACAGTGAATGCTCTTAGGTTGGGGGAAGAGGGGATGTGCGGGGAAGTAGAATACACTTACTCTTTCATTTCCTTTTTTTTTCATTTTTTTTTCTTTATATATATATTATTATTAATATTTAATGTATATTTCTGTTTTCTTTTCATTCATATAGAATGAAAATTTTATTAAACATTAATGAAAATATTTGCAACATATAACAAATAAGAATACCACAATATTTCTGAAATTACAATATATGTTTAAAAAAGTACAAGAGTATTAAATATTACTTTGAATATAATACATTATTGTGTTAATATTAATATTATATTTTTGTCCTGTAATAGTACTGTCTCAGAGAGTAATATTACTATATTAATATCAAGGTTGTAAAAAGCGGTAATCGGGTCGGAGTCGGTCAGGCACCGACTCACGATTAATTGGTGCGGCGGTGATTAATCGGTGATAAATCGGAAATAACTCGGTTTTTAATTTAATATTATATTCTTCTAGATATTATTTATAAATACTCAAAACATATATAAAAAGATATTTAAACATAGTTATATCTCCATCATGTATATATCCTAATAACATAATAAAAGATTAATAATAATAAGATCATAATACATAAATATTTTTATAAAATATAAATAAAAAGGCAATTTTTTTGAAGTTACATTTATCCTTGAACATTCCTGGCATACATCATTAGTTTTTTAACAATAACAATTAACATAAACAAAATAAGGTATAAACTCATATTGCTCTATTAAAATCCGAACTCTTATTTTGAATTATAAAAAAAAGAAAAAAAAAATGATGTTCGGCCGATTTTTGCCACCGGGTTAGACCTGCCTTAAAGGTTTGACCGCCTAAAACCACCTCACATGCAAAAAACCGATTTTTCAAACCTTTAAACTAAAATCGTAAAGGTTTGGGACCGCCTCCGCCTCGGAGACCGATTAATCGGCTGCCTCTGCCGATTTTTAGAATACTGATTAATATTAAGGGTAAATTCCACTTTCCCCCTTTTGTGGAATTTAATTTGTTTCTTTTTTTTTTCCTTTTGAAATTTTTGTTAAATCTTTTAAATTATGTTGAAAATTTTATTTGTTTATATTTGTCAAAGTTATAGGATTTGGATTTACAAATTTTATTTGTGTGTAAATAAATAAAGGGGTTATAAATTTCTTAGAGGTATAAATCCATATTTTTATTTACTATTAGGGATAATCCCTCATTAAGGTTAATATCTCATTTATCCTTATTATATTCATAAAAATATAATTAAATTATTATTGCTAGCCTAAAGTAACTCCCCTAAAATAACTCTCCTTAAATCTCTCACCAACTCCCCCAGATCTCTCTATGAATGCAAATCACGCATTTAGTTTTTCTTTTGATTCTTTTTACAATCTTTTTCTGATTTCGATTTAAAAAATGTAATTTTTTTTCAATTTTCATTTTTTTAATTGGTTTTTTTACCGCAAGTTTAACAAAAATTAAAATCCACTACATACTCTTTGAAAACCACTATAAATTCATCTTTTACAATCTTTTTGTAATTTCGATTTAAAAAATATATTTATTTTTTTCCAATTTTCATTTTTTTAATTGGTTTTTTTACCTCAAGTTTAACAAAAAATTGAAATCCACTACATACTCATTGAAAACCACTATAAATTCATCGAAAATCACTATTCGATTAACCTAGAAATCAGTATGAAATTATCGTAATCAACTTTAATATCAATATAAGCACAACAAACGTACGTATCGAAATCAAATAAAAATTTACATAATCCACTACGAATTAACGTAATCCATTACAACATTATCAAAATCCACTACAAAGCTATCAAAATCCACTTTATAGGTTAAAGTAATCCACTAAAAAATTAATCGTAATATATGGATTGAAATCCACTACATACTCATTGAAAACCACTATAAATTCATCGAAAACCACTATTCGATTAACGTAGAAATCAGTATAATAATAATAATAATAATAATATAATAATAATAATAATAATAATAATAATAATAATAATAATAATAATAATAATAATAATAATAATAATAATAATAATAATAATAATAATAATAATAATAATAATAATAATAATAATAATAAAAAAAGTCAACATACGAACAAAAAAGTTCCAGAAATCAATATTGTGAAAATGGGAGTTAATATTATATATGTATTAAAATCGGGGTCAATTTGTAATATTACTAAGTTAAAGTATCAGAGATGAAATTGATTTAAATTATATCCGCAAGGATGAGCTTAATACGAAATTATTTTTGGTCTAGATATATGTGTATGTAAGTCTTTCTCATTGGAGTTAAATCCAATTGCCCATGTATGTATTACAATTATTGGATGCATATAAGTACATCTAGTTTGGCTTGATTTAGATAATGAGATTACACAAGATAAAATCATTGTAATCTTACTGGGATCAGGACTCACGAGTTCTCGTACTATCCAACTCATACATCCTTTTATCCTTAATAATTAGATTATTAAATAACTCTATATCTCTTATCTTATAAAAGATATTTATTTCAATATCTCTTATCTTATAGAATTTAGACATGTCGTATAAAACAAGTAGTACAAAATATATCCTAGAGTTGCAAAACAATCGTGTCTCAATAGAATTATAATCCACTGCAAATACTATCTGCTATATGATTTCTCTCCTTTATAAATACCAGCGATATGCTTCTCTTTTCACATAAGCTTTTTATTTGCATTAATCCATTATTATATATTTAGAGAGAGAAAAACAGAGAGAGAGATGGAGCTTGATTTGACACCACAGTTGGCGAAGAAGCTGTACGGCGGAGATGGTGGCGCGTACTATGCGTGGTGCCCTAACGAGTTGCCGATGCTCCGCGAAGGCAACATCGGCGCCGGAAAGCTTGTTGGTTGAAATAACCCGTTATTTTGGAGCATCGTCAAGAGGCCTTGTTTGATCTCAAAATTATGCGCCTCAATGGGTGGATATTGGATGCTCGGGCGGAATCCGTCAAGAGTCGGTATTATGTAGTCTTGAAGTGCCCGTGCCTAACTGCTGGCTGTAGTGGAAGCCGTGGGTGTTGGTCTTGGATTTGGTTTCCGTTGGCATCAAGTAAATAGCCCTCTACGTCTCTGCGTTCTTCGTCTTCCATTATATTATTTGCGCGTTGAAGTCTCCTAGCGGCTCGGAAAGTACGTTCGATTTCGGGATCAAACGGTTCATTAGCAAGATCGAGTCTCATGCGCATAAAACAGTACCTAAAACAAAAATAAAAATAAAATTAAAATTAAAATTGGGTGAAGCGTGAAAATTGTTCAAATCTAGAGCTAAAATACAATAAATAATTAAAACATTCCCCTGCAACGGCGCCAAAAACTTGTTGGTTGAAATACCAAATGCAAGTGCACGTATCGTACAAGTAATATAGTGGACAATTAAGTCTGGATATCGATCCCACGGAGAATATTTAATTATCTATTCCTAGACGCTAAATTCTATCAATTGATATCAAACCCACCCTACACAGTCGAAAGATAAACAATTATACTAAATTAACTAAACTAAATTAAAGCAAATTAAAAAGACAAGAGCACGAAAGCAATTTAAAATGAAGATTTAATCAGATAAAGCAAGCCTAGGATTTTATTCTCCCCTCTATGTGATTATGAATCACCCAATTCGTTCAATTATGCAAGTAATTAACTCGGATTATTAATATGAGATGCTAAATTAATCATAACCCGCCTCCGCGTGTATTACGATTCTAATACTCTAGATTCAATTACTATATTCCTATGCAATTAATTATAGAACACAACATTAAGCATAAATATCAATAATGGCTACCTAAGTGATTAACTATATTCCTATGTCAATACCACAGAGGCTCTTCTATCACAGTTCTAATTATTAACCCGACCTTCCGATTCATGCGATTAACAATAACATAAAAAGCACATAAAGTGGCCAGTTTCATGAACTTAATAAAACAAGTAGAAGAAATAATTCGGAATTAAAACTTGCATAAAATCATAGAATTGAGTTCATAAATCCCACATAGGGTTCAAAATAAAATCCTAGAAATAAACAAATTAGCTACTCATGATTAAAGTAAAAACGCAAGTAAAATAAATCATAGACGATAAATCTATGCTTGGAGTCTTCGAATTCTTCGTCTTCGTTATTGCTTCTTTGCTCTTGAAATTGCGTAAAAAGATTCTTCAATTGCGTGCTTGAATTAGTCTTATATAGGGTGGAAAACATGGAGGGGAATGTAGTTTCCTTGTGCAATTAGAGTTCATTTACTGCGCCTCTACGTCTTCTCGGACGGCCATCTGGATTTGCAGTTCAATTTCCAGACGGTCGTCTCAATTCAGAGACTGTTCTCCCATGAAAATATTCGGACGGGCGTCCGAATTCCTAGTGTATTTCTCGGACGGCCGTCTGGGCTCTAATTCTTCAGATTTTTTACTTCTTCACTTTTCGCCCATATTTTCTCCAAAAATGCAGTTTGGAGCCTCTATTTATCCAAGTCTTCAATTTGTACCTAAAACACAATAAATCAACACTTTAAGCACCAATGATCAATAAAATACACTAAAAGCTCCAATTAAAAGATATGATTAAGTGTAAAAATATACACTTAACACACCCCCAAACTTGAACTTTTGTTTGTTCTCAAGCAAAATCTACTCATAAGCAAATAACTCAACTACTACATCTCATTACACATATTAATGATCGACTTCACGTTTTCAGAACTTGTAAGTATAATGAAAATTCTTAGGCATTTTCAAGCTCAAAATTCAAAAGCACTTGTCACTTTTCATTGTCAAAAACCACAAATCATGCAATTGCTTCAAGCATCCAATATTTATAAATTAAACATAGAAAAAAATTTATGCTTACATACATATGTTTTACTCCATATACGCACCAAATTCTTCTACCCTACTAATACCGAATATTAAGCTATTGGAATCATTGGGGCTTTTTGGCTTACAATTGTTAGGCTGTTTGGTTCGAGGTAGGAAATATGAGTATATGTGGCTTCTTGAATTGAGGTGATTACACCAAATTTTGAAAAATAGTGTTTGAAACAATGAATTCACCTCTAAGGACTTTAATAAACTCGATTCTCACAAGTTCAAAACTATCCACTTTTTCTCTTGAAGCAGTGGATCAAGCTTTCAAAAATAATTCAACAACTAGTCCTTCCTTCTCCCTTCTAGTCTCTTCTTCTTCTTTTTTTTCTTTTTATTTTTCTCTCCTTTATGTGTGTATATATATATATATATATATATATATATATATATATATATATATATATATATATATATATATATATATATATATATATATATATATATATATTAATTTTTTTATTTTTTTTCAAAGAGGAAGAAGAAGGACTTTTATAAAATTTCCAGCCAAACTCCAATGGGTAATTTTTCAATAATCTCCATGTATTCGACCTTACACACATTGGCTAAAAGAAAGAGCACCGTTTCTCCAACGCTCAAATCAAGGTTTTAAGGATAATTTTGATAAAAAAAGTCGGCTTGAAAGGCTCAAACGGTTCAAAGAATGCCCAAATCATATCCCAAATCACTCACTATCCTATATTTCGTATCATAAATTTCCTAAGATGAGCTCTAAAACCGAACATAGCATGATCTAACACGAATTAATTCCAAATTTAAATAAGTATATATAGTTTGGCTTGATTTAGATAATGAGATTACACAAGATAAAATCATTGTAATCTTACTGGGATCAGGACTCACGAGTTCTCGTACTATCCAACTCATAGATCCTTTTATCCTTAATTAGATTATTAAATAGGGTGTTTCTACCATGAGATCCTGTGTTCTAAACTTTTATGAGATATCCCCTTCAAATTGCGACACGTGTCCCAGCGAAAAAACCTATTTTTTCTCCATTTATGTATTGTCGCAAATACCCTTTTTACAATTATTATTTTAAAAAAATCAGCAATTATAAATTATTAATGAAATGTCAATTTTACCCTCTCTATTTTAATGCAATTTTAAATATATATTTATTGCTGAATTAAAATTTATAACGTCAATTATATCATTATTCGTAAAAATCATTAAACAACCCATCCAAAATTGCATCAACCTGAATTCGAACTCGTGACCATCAGAAACACACAAGAATACTTACCATTAAGACACAACACATAATTGACAATAAACTAACAATACGGATATATATCACAAAGCTACAATTTATAATGGTTATAAAACTTATATAAATAATGTTAAATAAATTATTAATTCTCATATAATTATTATTATTATATATTAAAAATATCCCATACTAACAAATCTTTATATAATATAATTTAAAAATCTAAGGAAATGTTGTTCAACTCGTGTAATTTAAAAATGAGTTTCGAAAGAATTTGAAGTTTGAATTGAATCGTAAATTGGAAGATTTAATTAAATCGTAGTATTTGAATCAATTAAACTCATGTGTTTTCAATTCAAAAACAATATTCAAAGATTTGATCGATTAAGCTCAACTCATTTCAATTCGTAGACAATATTCAAATATTTGAATCGGTTAAACTCAATAATTTACAATAGCGTATTAATCAATCTGTGTATAGTTAAAGTTTAGTAACCTTTTTTTATTGAATTTTATCATAAAAAATAATAAAATTTAATTCGTAAAAATCGTAAGATTTAATCGGTTCATGGTTAGATTAAATCTTACGATTTACGATCTGATTCTTACGATTTTACGAATTAAATTATTATTTTGTTGTTAAAATTGAATTAAAAGGATAGTAGACTTTAATTATAAATAGTTAACTCGATTAATACGTTCTTGTCAGTGGTTGAACTTAATCGATTCAAATTTTTGAATAATATTTACAAATTAAAAGGATTTGCGCTTAATTGATTCAAATCATACGCTTTAATTAATCTTATAATTTGATTCTTGCGTAATTTAGGAATTATTTTTTTATGATAAAATTGAATTAAAAATGTATTACACTTTAATTAATAATAGTTAATTTGATTAAGACGTTCTTGTCAATAGTTGAGCGCGCTAATGAATCGATTCAAATATTTGAATAATTTTTACGAATTGAAAGGACTTGAGCTTAGTTGGTTCAAATATTACGCTTTGATAAAATATTATGATTTACGATTAGTTTCTTACATGTGTTAGGAATTAAATTTACAATTTTTTATGACAAAATTGAATTAAAAAGATATTAGACATTACTTATAAATAGTTAAATCAATTATGTAACATGTTATGTCAATAGTTAAGCAACCGATTAAAATATTTGAATAATGTTTACTAATTGAAAGGATTTATACTTCATCGATTCAAATCTTATTAGTTGATTAAATTAAATATTAAAATAAAATTCACAATATAGTATTTGTAGTATATAATTTTATTTTAAAGTAAGAAAACTACTAATTGGAATCAGTTTTAATTTTTTCTTCTTCTAAATAAACATATTATTTTATTTTTTATTTGGATTTGTCACACTATCGATTAAATAACATAAGTGAGTTTGAATTAAGTTATGCATTTGTTTATATTTAATTGAGCATTCTTTACATTTTTAAATGGTGGAGTTTATTAATACTTCTAATATTATATAATTAATGACAAATGTTTGGCGTATTGAACTGCAATTCTTTATATTTTTCAAACTATATTTTATTAAATTTGTTAATAATTTATTTAATATAATTAAATAATAATAAATGTTGCAATTAATATTTGAATTAACAGGTGGTGGGGATCGGCGGTGGTGATTTGTGGGTGTGGTGAGTTGGAGCGGGGAAGAAGAAGACTTTTATTTTATTTTTTTATTATTATCCTTATTTAATATAAAATGTAAAAAATACTTTTTGTTTAAGAAAATATATAAAGATTTTTAATGCTAGAATATATGTTTTAACTATTGCAAATTTGTCCTTCAATTTAAAATATTTACAATTGGGTATATTAATCAACTTAATATAAGGATATTTACGTCATTTCATGTCAAAAATCCCTTACCAGTCGCAAGCACAGCGAGTGACCAACACGAAGGTGCGCCAGGGGCGAATACGCCTTTGACTAAAATTCATAGGGAGGTATTTGCTAATTATTTTATGACAGGGGGGAATCGCGCAGTTGCGACTTTCACAGGGGTAGTCAATGCAATTTACTCTAACTCATCGATGCATTCGACTCAAGCAAATTTTTTATTTTTTTGAAACAATAAAAGCAATAAAACAAAAAAAATAAAACATCTAAAATAAAAACCCAAGGCATGCAACTAGAGCAAATAAGCACAAAAACAGTTTTTCCACCCTAAACTTAAAATTTCCGTTGCCCTCAACGAAATTAGCACAAAATTTAAGGATAGAAAACACCTCAATAGTCGGAGTCGATGCGATCGGGGTGCTCCTCCCTAGCTCTCTCACGCTCCTCATCATCGACAGCTCGGGTACAGGCTCAAGAACCGGCGCCGGTAAAGGTCTCGGCTCGACACAATCGGGCGTCCCACATCCCAAGTGGGAGCGGGTTTTTGGCCGATTTTGCCACCGAGTTTGACCCACTTTAAAGGTTTGACCGCCTCAAACTGCCTAAAACCGCCTCATAGGCAAAAAACTGATTTTTCAAACCTTTACACTAAAATCGTAAAGGATTGGGACCGCCTCCGCCTCGGAGACCGATTAATCGGCTGCCTCGGCCCATTTTTAGAACATTGATTAATATTAAGGGTAAATTCCACTTTCCCCCCTTGGCTTTGGCTCGATATCAATTTATTCACTTCTACCCCGATTGTATCGATTTGCCCTGTGTAGTTGAGAAATTGTCTCAATGTGGTCATCGATGTTAGTTTTCAGACCTTTGACCTTAACACCGTTAAATAATTATATATAAAAAAAAAAAAAAAAAACAATTGTGACTGTCGAGATGGACTATGTTTTCTTGTTATCTTGATTTTTTATATTTTTTTTTGGTTTTTTTTAATAATTATTTAAACTGTGAGGAGTGGCGTTTTTGTAATTTCAGAGCTTAGGTGAGACGATGTTAAAACATTTTGGTTATTAAAATTAAACCAAAATATATTAAAAAATTATTAAAAAAAATTAAAACAACAGTCAACAGACGAACAAAAAAGTTCCAGAAATCAATAATGTGTAAATGGGAGTTAATGATGTATTATCAGGGTCAATTTGTAATATTATTAAGTTAAAGTTTCAGGGATGAAATTGATTTTAATTTAATCCAATTACCCGTGTATGTATTACGTAACGCATTACATAATCCAGTTATTGGATGCGTATAAGTATATCTTTTTTTTTTTGAGTAATTCAAATCATTACAAGGGGAAATAGGGGAGGGGGACTCGAACCCTAGACCTTTTACCCTATTGGTAAGGCTAGGTACCAACTCTCCTAATGAGGGTTGATGCGTATAAGTATATCTAGTTTGGCTTGATTTAGATAATGAGATTACACAAGATAAAATCATTGTAATCTTACTGGGATCAGGACTCACGAGTTCTCGTACTATCCAACTCATACATCCTTTTATCCTTAATAATTAGATTATTAAATAACTCTATATCTCTTATCTTATAAAAGATATTTATTTCAATATCTCTTATCTTATAGAATTTAGACATGTCGTATAAAACAAGTAGTACAAAATATATCCTAGAGTTGCAAAACAATCGTGTCTCAATAGAATTATAATCCACTGCAAATACTATCTGCTATATGATTTCTCTCCTTTATAAATACCAGCGATATGCTTCTCTTTTCACATAAGCTTTTTATTTATTTGCATTAATCCATTATTCGTCGTGTTTTGTTTAAAGAGAGAAAAACAGAGAGGGAGATGGAGCTTGATTTGACACCACAGTTGGCGAAGAAGCTGTACGGCGGAGATGGTGGCGCGTACTATGCGTGGTGCCCTAACGAGTTGCCGATGCTCCGCGAAGGCAACATCGGCGCCGGAAAGCTCGCCCTTGAGAAGAACGGCTTTGCTCTGCCTCGATACTCCGATTCTGCCAAGGTTGCTTACGTGCTTCAAGGTATATATATTCACAATTCAGATTGCCTGTTTTTTCGATTATGTACTTTTTCAGAACGAGTTTCATCTTTCTGGTGTTGATTTCTGCTTTGATCACTCTGTATTTTTTTTAATTTTTTTTTTTCAGTTTGTGTATTCCCGCGTTATTTTCTGTTTGAATAAGTTGTTTGACGAATTGAACTTATGAAATTGATATAGGTAGTGGAGTAGCCGGTATAGTCCTCCCGGAAAAAGAAGAAAAGGTGATCCCAATAAAGAAGGGAGACGCCATAGCCCTCCCCTTCGGAGTAGTCACCTGGTGGTACAACAAACAAGACACGGAGCTAGTCATTCTCTTCCTCGGCGACACCTCAAAGGCCCACAAATCCGGCTCCTTCACCGACTTCTTCTTAACCGGTCCCAACGGAATCTTCACCGGATTCTCAACGGAGTTTGTTGGCAGAGCATGGGACTTGGAAGAGAGCACCGTCAAGACACTCGTCGGCAGCCAATCAGGAAACGGGATTGTCAAGCTCGATTCCACCTTCAAGATGCCCGAGCCCAAAATCGAGCACTACAATGGAATGGCGTTGAACTGCGAGGAAGCTCCGTTGGATGTGGACATCAAGAATGGTGGCAAAGTTGTGGTTCTCAACACTAAGAATCTACCGTTGGTCGGTGAAGTTGGGCTCGGTGCAGATCTTGTTAGGTTAGACGGTAGTGCAATGTGCTCTCCAGGTTTCTCTTGTGACTCTGCTTTGCAGGTTACTTACATTGTAAGGGGAAGTGGCCGTGTCCAAGTTGTCGGTGTCGATGGGAAACGTGTGCTCGAGACGAGGCTTAAGGCTGGTGATCTATTCATTGTGCCTAGGTTCTTTGTTGTCTCCAAGATTGCTGATCCCGAGGGTATGGACTGGTTCTCCATCATCACTACTCCAAAGTAAGTTCTATTCAAATATTTTTGATTCTCTATCCTTATTTAATTTATACAAGGAGTTCCTTTTTTTTTTTTTCTTTTTTCTTTTTGCTAACTTCTTAAATGTGTGTTTTGTTGTGATATTTGCAGTCCTATTTTCACTCATTTGGCTGGACGGACTTCAGTTTGGAAGGCGCTTTCGCCCGAAGTTCTACAGGCGGCTTTTAATGTTCCGGCAGATGTCGAGGAGAAATTCACCTCAAAGAGGAAGGCTGAGGAGATCTTCTTTCCACCACCAAATTAATCTAGCTTTATTTTGAATTTATTTTTGATTTTAGTTACAGGACAAATAGTTAGAAGTACCATTAGGTTAGATTCTTTTCAGTTGATTTTTAGAGTTTACTTTGGCTTTATTTTAGGTTAATTTCTTTTCACTTGCTACTCAGTTATGCAATAACTTTTATATGGAATAGTACATAGTTTATAATTTTGGCTGAATGGCAAAAATGCCCATCACTTTTCGACGGACGGCCCTCTGGGATCTCAATCTTCAAATTTTTGACTTCTTCACTTTTTTTACCATATTTTCTTCAAAATTGTAGTTTTGACCTTCTATTTATCCAATTCTTCAATTTGTACTGAAAATATAATAAATCAACATTTTAAGCACCAATTATCAATAAAGTACACCAAAATCTCCAATAAAAAGATTTGCTTAAGTGTAAAAAAATACATTTTTTTTTTCTTTTTGGGCCAAAATATTTTTATTCCATTAAATATTTTTGGGCAAAAAATAACACACCCCCAAACTTGAACTTTTGCTTGTCTTCAAGCAAAATCTACTCATAAGCAAATAACTCAACTACTACATCTCATTACATAGATTAATAATGATCAACTTCACGTTTTCAGAACTAGTAATTTTAATGAAAATTCTTAGGCATTCGCAAGCTCAAAGTCAAGAGCACTTAGTCACATACCATTGCCAAAAACCACAAATCATGCAATTGCTTCAAGCATCCAATATTCGTAAATTAAACATAGAAAAATATTATGCTTACGTACATATATTTGACTCCAAATACTCACCAAGTTCTTCTACTCTACTAATATGAAATATTAAGCTATTGGGATCATTGGGCCTTTTTCGCTTTCAATTGTTAGGCTCTTTGGTTCGAGGTAAGAAATATGGGTATAGTGGCTATTCTTCTTCAATTGAGGTGATTACGCCAAAATTTGATAGATAGGCGTTTGAAACAATGAATTCACCTCTAAGGACTTTAATAAACTCGATTCTCAAAAGTTCGAAAGTCTCCACTTTTGCTCTTGAGGCAGTGGATCGAGCTTTCAGAAACAATTCAACAACTAGTCCTTACTTCTCCCTTCAAGTCTCTTCGTCTTCTTCTTCTCCTTTTTTTTCCGAAGAAGAAGAAGAAGAAGAAGAAGGACCTTATAAAATTTTCCAACCAAACTCCAAGGGGTAATTTTTCAAGAATTTCCGTCTATTCTACCGTTCATGCATTGGCTAAAAGAAAGAACATTTTTTTTCCGAGGCTCAAATCAAGGTTCTAAGGATAATTTCGATAAAAAGGCCGGCTTGAAAGGCTCAAACGGTTCAAAGAAGGCCCAAATCATATCCCAAATCACTCACTACTCAATACTTCGTATCATAAGTTTCCTCAGGTGAGTTAAAACCGAACATAGAATGATTTAACACAAATTAATTCTAAATTTAAAATACAACACATTCAACCAAAGCAATGCACAAAGTGTGATTCCTAGCAATGATTTGTTTCTATGTTCCGTTGAATCGAAAGATAAACAAACATCTAATCCTTAACATACAAAACAAGCAATCTCATCATCAAACATTGATCATCTCTCATCATCATAACTCATCGATGCATTCGACTCAAGCAAAAAAAAGAAATCTTTTTTTGTTTTGTTTTTTTAACGGTAAAAGCAATAAACTAAAATAAAATCTAAAGTAAAAAAACTAAGATAATAAGAATCTAAAATAAAAATCTAAAATAAAAATCTAAAATAAAAACCTAAGGCATGTAACTAAAGCAAATAACCACAAATACAATTTTTCCCACCCCCAAACTTAAAATTTTCCTTGCCCTCAACGAAATTAGCACAAAGTTGAAGGATAGAAAACACCTGACTAGTCGGAGTCGATGTTATCAGGGTGCTCCTCCCTAGCTCTCTCACGCTCCTCATCATCGAAAAGCTCGGGTACGGGCTCAAGAATCGATGCCGGTAAAGGTCCTGGCTCGATACAATTGGGTGTCCCACATCCCAAGTGTTGTACGATGGCTTGTAGCATCTTGCCCGACCATCTTTGAAGTGCCTCCACCATATTGAATTTATGCTCGACGGTAGGCAACCGGTTCCTCGTAAGTATCATCTCTGGCTCCATCATCTTTTGGGAATCATCGATCGGCACGTGAGCTTGAGGCTTCGGGGTCGTTTCTAGCTTGCGGTTGAGGAGCGGTTTCAATTTTGGCCACGGCTTGTGGCTCGTTATAGATTGCTTCCTTGAATTGCGAGGCCGCAAAATCGGCAATTGGATTCCGGATGTTGAGCTCGATGTCGTTCGGTTGTTTGGGGACTTTCTTTCTTTTACACAACCCCGTGATGAAGCTAGGGAAGAAGTTCCCTTTGAGTTTTGTGAGCCATAGTTGATCGTACATAATGGACCTGACATCGATCGGCTTCCCCGTAATACTGTAATATGCAATAGCACACCGTTCGTGGTTGATTCGACTAAAAGAGGTAGTCGGGATCACGTTGGCGCAAATGAACTTGAACCATGCCTTGCCTTCACTGGCGGAACATAGTTAAGGCGGGGGGACGGTTGACCCCCCAGAAAAAAAAAAAAATTTAGTACTATTATTTTTAAAATTAGTTTTATATTTATTGGGCTTTAAAAAAAAAAAAAAAACCTAATCTAATAAAGTTGAAAAAGCATCCGTCTCTTTTATCTACCCTAGTACAATTAATTGTGGTCCCCCACTAACTCTTCACAAAATAATAACTCCTAAGTCCTATCCACATCAAACTAAAAGACAAAACAACACAACCTATAAAAAGAGGGGATTCGTAACTTTTTCTTTTGGTCCAAAACTTGCAGGTACAATTTTTAATCTCATCTCTTATTGTTTATTTGCTTTGTATTTATGAGATTTTCTAATGGTTATTGTTTCTTAATTTGCGTATAATATTGTTATATTTGATTTTCTTTTTCTATGTTTGTTTGAATATCTAGAATTTTTGGTGTTGACTCAATCATAAATTGTTATTTACAACTAGTTTAAATTTTTATTGGATATCGTTTTCATAATCGTATTCATTGATTTGGGGTGTATTGAGTTTTTTTCACCGTGTTTTTTTACCTCCTGCTTAATAATTCAAAGATTCATTTTTTTATTGTAATTATAGGTTTGTTATTACGATGTCTACACATCAATCTAAGCGATTAAAAAATACAACAATTGGAACATTTTTTAAGAGTGGCCGTGAAGTGCCAAAAACAGCTGATGTTGATAGTTCCAATGTTGATGACCAAGAAATAGTCGAACCTTCTGCTCATAACGATGAACTTCTTGGTTATAAACTTGAACAAACTGCCGCAGTTGATTCTAACCAGGAATTAATTTTGGAACGTGATCCGGAAAAACATCTCCAAATTTGGCAATATCGAGTTAACCAACAAGATGAAATTCGACGTTCTTATATCAAAATGGGGCCATATCAATTTTATTTATCAAATTATCCCTATTCAAAAAATAAAAAATATCGAAGGAGATTTCAGTATTCTTGGTTTGCCCAATTTCCAACATGGTTAGAGTACTCACCTACTACAGATGCTGCATATTGTTTATCTTGTTATCTTTTTGCAAGCAAACCAAATGGACGTCTTGGGGCAAATGCATATACTGTAGTAGGATTTCGCAATTGAAAAAAGGTTAACGACACGACGTGTGCTTTTCTAACTCACGTGGGAAATCATTGGTCCCCACCATCTGTTGCTGTAAAATCATGTGAGGATTTAATGACTCAATCTCGACATATTGACAATGTTATGATGAACCAAAGTGATGAACAAATACTTAAAAATCGCTTGAGGGTGAAGACATCGATTGATTGTGTCCGGTGGCTTGCATATCAATCATGCCCTTTCCGGGGACATGATGAAGGCCCAAAATCAACCAATCCGGGCAATTTTATAGAAATGGTGAAACTTTTGGCAAGTTATAATCAAAAAGTGTCTGAAACAGTTTTGGAAAAAGCTCCTCATAATGAAATACACGTCTGGAATGATTCAAAAGGAGATATTGCATATTATTGCTACAAAAGTGCGAACCAAAATTCGTGAAGATATTGGTAATTCAAAATTTTGCATTCTAGTTGACAAAGCACGGGATGAATCAAAGAAAGAGCAAATGGCTCTTGTTTTGAGGTTTGTCGACAAAGGTGGTGTTCTTCAACTTTGTGGCTTGGTTTGAAGATCTCAATCTAAAGCTCCAGAAGGAACAACTTTGGCTAGCGGCGGCGGTCATGTGGAAAGCTTGGGATACACGGAACCGCGACATGCACGGAGAAAATAATGGAGCGACGGGTGATATCCTTACCTGGAGCACAATGCACTTGACACTTTACCATGAAGCAAACACGAAACAGCGAGCAAACCAACGTTCGAGCCATCCAGCAAGTTGGTTACCACCTGGCCAAGGTACTTTTAAGATTAACATAGACGCGTCGTTTCCGGTGGGCAGAGATTTCTATACCACTTCCATGGTTGCTCGGGATTGGATGGGAAATTGTATTTGGTGGTGTGTGGAGAAATTTCCGGGTCGGCCTAAACCGATATTCGGAGAAGCTAGGGCTGCCCTACAAGCTCTGAGGAAAGCTACAGAATCGGGCTGGCGATCGGTTATAGTGGAAGGTGACTGCTTACAAATTATCGAAGCTCTACAAGGAGGTGACACTTCATCGGCCCCATTTGGCGCTATCATTGAGGGGTGTTTAACTCTCGCTCGTAATTTAGATTTTGTTTCATTTGTTTTTGTTAAACGGACAGGAAACAAGCTAGCTAATGCTATTGCTAAATCACATGACTTTTCTTGTACCGAAGGGTTTATCCTTCCTTCAAGTTTGGCACCGTATACCTAATAAAATTGCCCTTTCTTCTTCTTCAAAAAAAAAAAAAAATATAAAAAGAAATGAATTAATATTTTTTTTAGTATACCGACGGTGAAGTAGTCGGTAGTTATTAATGATCAGAATTGTAATTACTGACCGATTAATGACGCAAAGTTACTCGTCGAAAAAATTATCGTTGGAAGTAATAGTTGGTATATACTGACAGAAGTTACTGACAACCAATTAGTTAGTATTTACTGACTGAAAACAACTAGTCACTAACATTTACCAACCGTTTCACCGATAGAATATTATGCCGCTAACTTGAATCTTTCAGACGAAAAAAGGTGGTGTTTTACTGACTGAAAACAATTAGTCGGTAACATGTTTCCAACGAATCACCGACAGAAATGTACGTCGTTGAGTTGAATCTTACCGACGAAAAATCATCAATTTGAAGATTATTTGTTCGGCGGAATATTATTTGATCATCGACCCCATTTTCATCGCTAATTTACCGACGGTTACAAATTTTGGTTGATAGCATTTAGCGAGGGGGTTTATGCCGACCGATTCGTTCCGTCGGTGAATCCATCGGTATAGTAATTTAGCGACCAATTTTATTGATTTGGAGACGTAGATTTCTATCGGTGAAGCCCAGTGGAGAGCGATGCGAGATGAAGTCACCAAAGATCAAATTGGTGAAGTGTTATGTGATGGGCATCCAACGTGGATTAAATACCCGGATAAGGGGACATATGAGCTCAATTGGAAGAGCATCAACTATGAAGGCAAGTAGAGGCGGAGTCAGGAAATTATAGTTGGGGGGGGGGGGGGGGGGGGGGGGGGGGATAATAAAGATTTAATAATACGAGAAAATAAAATAAAATAATATTTAAACTGTATGCAATAATAATAAAATTATTTTACACAAAAAAAAAATAATTAAAATGAACTCGACGATCTTTCATTGTATATAAATTTTCTATGATCGAATCTGTGCTAAAAGTATCAGCAATATCCCTCTCTATATGTGGGACTATGCAATCTCCAAGAAACTCATCTTCCATTTTGTTTCGAAGTTTAGTTTTAGTAAGTTTCATAACAGAAAATGCTCGCTCTGTAGTAGCGGTAGAAACATGAAGAAGTAAGATGAGCCGAACTAATCTGTCAACCAAGTAATATATTTCTAACTTTTTCGTCTCCGCTAACCCTTCACACAATGTTGCTAAAGTTGATATCTGACATAAATTTGGATGCTTGATCACGTCTAGATAATAATGCTGCAACTGAAACTTCAAAAGGAGTCTTTCTCGTTCAGTGAAATCCTGAGGATAGTATTTTTCAACGAGAGTGCAAATATCATCTTCATTAAACGACTTATATGAATTACTAGGATCTAAAGCGAGACTAAGAGTCAAGAGTTCCACTGTTTGATCACAAAATCTGCTGTTACAATTTTTTCAATTGAGTGTCTATTGTGGTATTGAAAATATCAAAATGAAAATAATGCTCAATAGTAATATTAATATCTCGAGGTTGATGAATCGACTTTCCTCGGCCTACTTTATAAGCACCATTCATATTAGGCATCTCAATATTCTTGCTTTCACAAAATGATATAACATCACTTAGAAAAGCATCCCATCCATTATCTCTCAATTTTTGAAGGAGTTGCTTTGTCGTTGAGACTAGATTCATAGCATTTAATATATCTTGAGACTTTTGCTGCAAAGCTTGGCAAAGAACATCAGTAATTCCCATCACTTCTTTCATCAAACTAAGAATAAAGACAAACTGAAAAGATGTCATGGTAGTATAAGCAGAATCGGCATCACCACGTTGAGAAAAATTGGCGCCATCAACTATAATAGTTTGAAGCACAATACCAGTAGCATTAAACATTTTTATTAAGCTACATATTGAAGAAAAATGAGAACCCCATCGAGTATTACCTGCCCGTTGTAAAGTACTAATCTGGTTAGCTCCCTTACCTGTCTCAAGCTCACTAGTCGATATCAAACAAGAAATTTCAGCCTGTTGTGCATTAATTAACTCACCATTTCGCTTAGTAGAAGCACCGACAATATTGACAATAGAATTCAACTTCGTGACAAATTGATGCACAAGAATCACTTCCCTAGATGCTGTAACTAGAGCCAATTGAAGTCGATGAGCGAAACAATGCACATAATATGCATATGGACAATCCTTCAAAAATAATGCTTGCAATCCATTCCATTTACCACGCATGTTGCTTGCCCCATCATAACCTTGGCCTCGCAGATTGTCAACACTAAGTGCATGATGAGAAAGAATAGTGGATAACTCACACTTAAGAGTCAATGCAGCAGTGTCTTTCACACTTACAATATCAAAAAAATGTTCTTGAAGAACACCACCTTTGTCGACAAACCTCAAAACAAGAGCCATTTGCTCTTTCTTTGATTCATCCCGTGCTTTGTCAACTAGAATGCAAAATTTTGAATTACCAATATCTTCACGAATTTTGGTTCGCACTTTTGTAGCAATAATATGCAATATCTCCTTTTGAATCATTCCAGACGTGTATTTCATTATGAGGAGCTTTTTCCAAAACTGTTTCAGACACTTTTTGATTATAACTTGCCAAAAGTTTCACCATTTCACCATTCCTTTTGAATTGGTGGCCGCCGCCACCAATTCATTTCTTTTTATATTTAATATACATTAGGAGAACCTGGATCATATTTATACCTTAAATAAGAGGCAATATCACAAAATATATCAATAATCCATGACTCTCATAATGTAAAACTAGCAAAAATCAAAAAAATATTCCAAAATTCTCAAGCATCCAAGTGAGCAATATATATATTTTTAAAATAAAAGATGCACTAGTTTGAAGTAGATATTCAAAACAAGAACTAGATAAAAACGAAATATCAAATCCAAAAGACTATCTCAACGTGAGCTATGAGCAGATTGATGGTCATGTGTCGCCGAGTTTCCAATATATGTATCTTCGGTCGATTTCATTTTTTCCATCTCAATCAACTCAGTTAACTTCTGAACCACATTATCCATCTTATGCTCAAGTGTTTCAATACGATTAACTACGAAAGTAGAACTTTCTGTTCAAAAGAATTGTGAACTTTTAATACGATTAATAAGTTAACTTTCAGTTAACTTATTCTTTAAGATAATTCTTTTTTACCAAATATTATGGAAGAACTTATAAATTTGTTAACATCTTATAAATTTAGCCAAATACTTATTTAGGCGTAGCTTGTGGATGTCTTGTTCTTTGAAGGCGTGACATTTCCTTTTCATTATAAAAAGGAAAAAAATCATACGATTACGTTTTCTTATTTAAATAATTATTTATGGCTACTACTCGTAGTAAGATATTTTCAAACGTTATGTTGTAATTATTATTTGATAAAATTTAAATATTAATAAATGAGTGTCACATATTTTGTAACAAATAAATAAATAATAGTTTATTATTTAATAACTTAACATGGCTAATATAGACAATATTTTTCTAACTAATTATTCATAAAATAGTAAAATAGCCAAGTGATCAGTGGTGGCTAGCTAAAAACTATATGTTATCTAAAATTAAATTTAACCTTTAGAGTAGTGGTGGAAATTGGGATGGAATTCCCGATTTCGATCCAAAGTTTTTTGATATTGGAATAACGTTCTTCATTCCGAGTTCCAATTTTTCTTTTTCTGAATTATTTTCAATCGGAATTGGAATATACATGAGACTTGGATTTTCAATCTGATTTTAATTTTAAAAATTTTTGATTCCCCCTCCACCCCCACCGTAACAAAAATTACACTTACAAGATCAATAATATATATTATACATTTTAAATTTTAGGTAACTCGAAAAATGGAATTTTTTCAAATTCCACGGATTCCGATTTAATAATTTCCGATTTTGCAAAGAACTTGTTCTTTTCAATTTCCAAAATTCTAATTTCCATTTTTTCTTTTTTTTTATTTCTTTTTGGAACATAATCAAAATTGGCTTTTCAATTCGGAAAAAAATCGGACTATTAATGAAAGTGCTTATCACACAATCCAGTCCATCCAATTTTCTCCCAACCTTTCAGCTAAATTGCAGATAGCCCTTGGTACATAATTTGAAATTTTGAACTATGATCGGGCCTGAACCCGCGGCCCGGCCCACAGGAAGGTACCGAGTAATATATAAACCCTAAAATCGAACGTAGAAAAACAATTCTTAGCAGGCAGAACTAAAGAAGAAGCAGGTACGAAAAGCTAATTAATTTTCTTATTTAATTTGTTTCTGAGTTTCGATATAAAATATGATAATCACCTACGATGCTCCATAATCTCTCTATTTGCAGTCAATTGATGGTGGTTCTATTATTTTGTGGCTGTTTTTCGATTGTTTTTAATTTTCTAGGTTTTATGATTTTTATGATTTGGGGGTTATCACATAAATCGGTTAAACCTCTTTAAATTAATACAGACAGCACTAACAAAATTATTAATTTAGTGAAATATTAAATTATCGAACTAATAATTTAATATGTTTTTATCGAGTTGGGACCGGAAGAAAGTATTATTCAAAGGTTATTAATTTATCAAGTATTAATTTATGGAGGTTCTTCTGTATTTAACAACTAGTAGGTTGATCTGGGTTTGTTGGTGGTTTCCTTGGCCTCTGATCTTTGTTTGATATTAATTATTTATTATTTCGGAGTTCACCAAAAGAAGCAGCAATTACGCAAAATCGTATGTTTTTTTTGATGTAACAACTCGGTTTAGAAGTCGTTTGATGTGGCTTTAGTTGTTTTCGTTAATACAATATCGGGGGGCGTTTGTTGTTGCAGGCAAGAAAACATGTCAAGAGCCGCCCCAGAATCGGAGACCGTTGCACGTAGAGAGAGAAAATACAGAGGTGTAAGACTGTGCGACTCGGGCGCATGGGCTGTAGATATATGGCACCCGATTTATAAAGATAAGGTGTGTATTGGTACTTTCAATAACGCAGAGGAGGCGTCGGAAGCTTACGAAAACCATCGACTCTTTTTCGAGCTTATCTGTAAGGCTCATGATCTCGGTGTGTACCATGATTTGCTCTTGACCCAAAACATTGTCGAGGATTTTGATGCTCTTTCCATTGCTGATGCCGAACCTAAGGTGCTCGATGAAATGCCTCCTCAAGATGAAATCTCTGTCGTTGATTTCGATGATGGCTTTGTCGATGATGACCCTTTTCGTGATTTGCTAGCCAATGCTTCTTTTGATGATTCGGTAGTCAATGTTTATTTTTGTTTTGGAGTCTCCTCTACCTCGTTGATTATGTAGTGTAAACTCTGCCCGAAGTGTTTCTAACTAGAGTTGTCGTAGTTTCTAGGGGTGTGCAAGGGTCGTACGGCTCGGTTTTTGCAATAAACACAAGCACGTACAGATAGTATCGGTTTTTTCATATTTTAAACACCGAACATGTCGGGTTTTTTCTCGATTCGGTGCTAATCGATTTTTTGGTTTTCGGTTTTTGGTTATTGGTTTCGGTATCAATTCGGTTTATTTTCAGTTTAGATTTTGTCTATGCATAAAACCGATATTTGATTATCAGTGAATTTGGCTTTCTTCACATTTGTTTGAAAAAATTTACAAATAACAACAAAAAATTAACTAATAAAAAACATGTCACAACCAGAAAAACAAAAACAAATTTATTGTCATAGAACAAATACACGGTAAGTATTTATATTATATTCAAACGACATATTCATAAATCGGTTCGGTAATTTTATTATTCTTCATACACAAACCTATTTTTTCGGTTTTTCAATTTACCGTGTATGCAATTTTAATATAGGTTTAGGTTTATCCAGTGCACCTATATAGTTGGTTGCGGGTCCTTATTACCAAGAAAAAAAATAATAAAAAAGAAGCAAGCACAATTAATTATCTATAATGGGCCACAATTAGGCCAAGCCCATGTAATTAGTTAATATCAATGTATTCAAAAGCCCAAGGAATTAATGCTACAAATTAATTGGGGCACGAGCCCATTAAAGACTCCAACTAAAGAAATACATTTATTTATATATTATAATCTCTCTAATTCATCTCTATATTTTATATTTACCTCTAAATTCATTAGTGTAAATTACATAGTTTATTTTTCTCTAAGCACTCCTTAACTTTTGAATTAATTTTGTGTCTACGATTTCTGACTTGAGCATCGATCTTCACTTTGTGCGCATTGAACCTATCGTAGTCACGGCTCGGCGCACTTCATCAAGTTACCCATAATGAAGTGAGATCATATCAACATTAGTAAAACCATTAGCCGGGCAATTACTCGTACAACCTTACAACTTGTGCGTTTATCAATTGGGAATAACTTAATCATCGGGTTCTTGCAAATATCCTGAATAGTCAATTTTAAGCCGCAAGTGTATAAGTTGAGGTTATTGCAAAATAAAGTTTAAGATTTTTAATGAAATATTAATTGCATTATTTTTAATTTTACTTTATCACTCCTAATTAATTAGTTGTAAAATAACTAATGTCAAGGATATTTTAGTGATTTTTATGTTCTTTTTACTACTCCCTCCGTCTTATATTATATGGCGTCTTTTGTAGTTCCGTGCATATTAAGAAAATCAATAAATGTGCATAGATTATAGCAAAAAAAACATAGAAAATCACTAATTTACCTTTGTTATTAATTATTTATCAACTAACTAAACAAGAGTGATAAAAGGGCAAAATTGAAAAAAAAAATGCAATTAATGCTTCATTGGAAATATAAAGTGACAAATAATTTGAGACAAAAAAAAAAACCATTCAAAATGACATATATTATGGGAAAAAAGAGAGTATAATCTATGCACGTGTATTAATTTCTTAATATGCGCGCAACAACCCAAAACATCATTTAAATTAAGACGGGTGCATGAAATACTCCCTCTAGTTTATTTATGTCACTTCAGAATTTTCAGATATGACAATATTTTTTTGTTCAATTTCACTCTACACTTAATGAGAGATTAATGAACTAATAAAGAGAGATTTAAAGCCACAAAAGGGTTAATTTTGTCAAATATGAATTATTTTCCCTAAAATCAAGAGTATTTTATTAACTTTCTTAATTGGTGTACACTAACCTTAAACGACACTTATTTTAAAACAAATGAAGTAATTAGTATGGTTTTAATTAAACAAACTAAATAAAGCATATATACAATGGATCTCTTACATTATCCGTACCATACCGTACCGTAACTTACATTGAAATTCAGCAAAAAGTACTACTGCCCACCATGTCTCTAGGGCGGTTCAAGGTCGAAGAAAATAAGAAGAAAAGGATCCTCATTTAAGACAAACACATAAAAAGATCAGTACAATATGGATGCTCATTAAACAAGAACTCATGAATACAGACTACTTGTCCAATTTATTTATATATTATATATAAATATTTTTTTTTTTTATTAATGATTAGATTTTGCAATCTACTATCATTTACTAGGATTATGGAACGTAAGGTGTGGCCCATACCCCATGCAATATATTCAGCCAATCCAAGATCCCTAAAGTTGGGATACGAATGCGACTGTTGCAGACATTTTTTTACTAAAAATGGAAATTAATCTTTCTTTTAGGCAACACAATTTAAATCCGATATTAATTATTTCATGCTTGCCTGTTTAAACCAGAGAGGTAATGAAAGGTGTGCATGGGAAATGATAAAAAGGAGGGAAACGAACATTAATGCATGGAGATCTACGTGTAGGGTGCTGAACGTTTCGTGTGTGTAGTTCGATATTTGTTTCTGACTTTACTAGAGGTGTGAATCGGATCGGGTGATCAGATAGGTTTTTGATTACCTAATTAACAATTTGGGGAATTTCGGAATCGGTATACATACATATATATGAAGCGCTTTTGTTTTTGTTTACATTGAAATTAAATATTGTAGAAGACCTAAATTGAAATATCGATAGCCGAGCCGAGCCAAGCCAAGCGTGTGGCTTTCGCTAATGAGATTGAGAACCACTTGAGTATAGTGGGTGATGAATAAAGAAATAAAACTCTTACGATTTGTAATCTGTTACGATTCTCAAATTTTTCAAAATAGGGTGATCGATGAGTTGTCACCCCCATTAAACCGAATATTTAAAAAAAAAAAAATCTATAAATTTGTATAGTTTGTAAGATGTTTTGATGTGATTGAAATAAAATATATAATTTTTTTTAATAATATAAGCTCTTTTTTTTTATATAGAATTAGTATAAGCTCTTAAACTTCATGCACCCTGAAATTTGAACAAATTTCTGAGAGAATATCATTTTGTGGCCCCATAATAACTTGGTTTCCGATCAATTTTTCGAAAAATGTACTCACTTAGGCCTCGTTTGATTGAAGAAATCAGCAATGATAAGTAGTTCGTACCTAGTCTCTAATATTAGAGTGGAGGTCTAGGGTTCGACTCCTACCTTTTCCCCTACTTCGCCAATTTGTAACATGACTTGAATTTTTCTAAAAAAAAAAAGACTAAATAATTGGAATTTATTTGATATTTGGTAAACCCAATAACTTCGCACCCTTTTCTCCACAAATCTGCTCCATGAAATCACAAAAATAATTGACTCAGAACTGCATTTGAATTTTCCTTTCTAGTCAAACTGATGAGGTGAATCTGAACCATCAATTAGTTTAATGAATCCTTTTGAATCCTTTCACAGCTGTTGAGTTTGGCTCGGTTCAACCATCGAGAGGGCTTCGTCAAGGCGATCCACTCTCCCCCTATCTGTTTATTTGTTGCACGGAGGCATTAATTGCAATGGTAAATACAGCAGTGGAAAATGGTGAATTACATGGAGTTAGAGTGGCCCCCACGGCACCATCTATTTCCAATCTGTGCTTCGCAGATGACACCCTCTTCTTCTGTGAAGCTTCAGAATTGGAGGCTTGCACCTTGAAGGGAATCCTAGAAAAATATGCCCGGACGTCCGGCCAAGTGATTAATCTGGATAAATCAACAATGGTGTTCAGCCCGTCTACACCAAATGGTGTCAAAGAATCAATTCACAGCAGACTCGGTTTCAAGGTGGTAGATAGACATGACAAGTATTTGGGAATGCCATGCTCCATGGGCCGTACCAAAAAAGAGATATTCGGCTATCTAAGGGACCGCATTTGGACAAGAATTAAAGGTTGGGGAGAGAAGCAACTTTCGAAAGCGGGAAAGGAGGTTCTAATCAAGTCGGTATTACAATCAATTCCGACTTACATTATGAGTTGCTTTTTGTTGCCAAGTGGTTTGTTAAAGGAAATCGAGCTAGCTATTCGGAGATACTGGTGGGGGAATGGGAAGAGTAAAGGCATGGCGTGGATTTCGTGGAGGAAATTGTGTTCTCCTAAGACAGAAGGCGGCATTGGATTTCGGGAAATGAAATGTTTTAATTTGGCTCTTCTGGCGAAGCAGGGGTGGCGAATCATTACCGAACCAAACTTACTGTTGGCTCGAGTTCTCAAGGCGAAATATTTTCCAAATACAGATTTCTTCTCAGCAGGCATTGGTTCCCGACCCTCGGCGACGTGGCGAAGTATCCTAGGTGCTCGCAATTGCCTTAAACTGGGTACCAGGATGAGGATTGGGGATGGTAAGTCCACATCACTTTGGGCGGATCAGTGGTTGGTCGATGATGATTGTCTTCGAGTAATTACGAAACGACCGTTTCACACTTCTTTTCCCGACACGGTGGCAGATATTATTGAACCAGTCTCACATAATTGGAATATTCCCCTTATTAATTCCATTTTCTGGCCAATTGACAGGGAAAGAATCCTATCGGTGCCGATAGGAGGTCACCAGGTGAATGATAAAGTGATTTGGCATTTTACCCCGCACGGGAGATTTTCGGTCAACTCATGCTACCGTCTAATTTTTGCTCGTTTAGAGGAAGTGGGTGGGAATCGCGATCAAGCGGGTCAAGCTTCAAGTGGAGGAGAATCTGGTCTATGGAGAACAATCTGGAAAATGAACATTCCCCCGAAAATTCGTATATTTATCTGGAGAGCAGCCCTTAATTCTCTCCCGACTGCATCAGAGCTTTACAAACGAAAAGTCTCTGCATCTCCGTTGTGCCATCTTTGTGGGAAAGTTGAAACTATCTTGCACGTATTTACTGAGTGTCGAGGAATGGACGTAGTGTGGCAGCAGCCCCCATTTGCTGGAGTTAACATGGGGCCTGCTCTCAACTTTGTGGCTTGGTTTGAGGATCTCAATCTAAAGCTTCAGAAGGAACAAATTTGGCTAGCGGCGGCGGTCATGTGGAAAGCTTGGGATACACGGAACCGCGACATGCACGGAGAAAATAATGGAGGGACGGGTGATATCCTTACCTGGAGCACAATGCACTTGACACTTTACCATGAAGCAAACACGAAGCAGCGAGCAAACCAAAGTTCGAGCCATCCAGTAAGTTGGTTACCACCTGGCCAAGGTACTATTAAGATTAACATAGATGCGGCGTTTCCGGTGGGCAGAAATTTCTATACCACTTCAATGGTTGCTCGGGATTGGATGGGAAATTGTATTTGGTGGTGTGTGGAGAAGTTTCCGGGTCGGCCCAAACCGATATTCGGAGAAGCTAGGGCTGCCCTACAAGCTCTGAGGAAAGCTAGAGAATCGGGCTGGCGATCGGTTATAGTGGAAGGTGACTGCTTACAAATTATCGAAGCTCTACAAGGAGGTGACACTTCATCGGCCCCATTTGGTGCTATCATTGAGGGGTGTTTAACTCTTGCTCGTAATTTAGATTTTGTTTCATTTGTTTTTGTTAAACGGGCAGGAAACAAGCTAGCTAATGCTATTGCTAAATCACATGACTTTTCTTGTACCGAAGGGTTTATCCTTCCTTCAAGTTTGGCACCGTATACCTAATAAAACTGCCCTTTCTTCTTCAAAAAAAAGAATTAATGAATGAATTAAAGGGTGTCGTCAAGAATTCCTAACATTGCCCATAAAAATAGCAAATCATAATAATTAATATAATTCATAACCAAGAACATATTTAGAGTGGTCTCGCAGTACCATATCTGACTCTATTCCATTAGAGCCATAAATAAATTCATTCTCATTTCCAAAAACTGAATGCACAATTATCAAGAATCATTTCACCATCCTTTGTATACAATCATATATACTTAATCAAACAAAAAGCAAAGCAATGGTCCCACTTACTAGATTTATGAAATTTAATGTGGACCAACCAAGAAATTAACCTCATCCAATTTTCAAATTACAAAAACGCCCCTCGACTAAGATTAAATCACCAAAACACCTCTTAGATATTCATAATTATCAAAGAGTGTCGCCGACTAACTGTTGGGGGTACTAGAGTTCTTGATATCAAAATGTGTAAGGTCTATAATACCTTTAAGCCAAATAAAAATAAATAATAATTTACCAAAAAACCCCTGAAATATGGTTAAATTACTAGGAAACCCCTCATGTATATGTAATTCCTAAAAACTCCCCGGTATTTGTTTTCATCTAACAATTCCCCCCTTATAAGGTTCATTTTTAGAAAAATAAGATTTTCTTTGAAGGTTTGAAGAATCTGACTACTCCTTGCATATTTTGAAGAAAATGATCGATGGTTGGTGGGAATACACGGCAAATTTTCGGCAAACTTTGATGTATTATTATGTATATTTTAAAAGTACCAAAAAATAATATAATTTTTTTTTTTAAATTTCATCGGTTTCGATTACATTTTTTTTGGGATAAATTTCCTTCCATATTTTTAAGTTCCGATATTTTTAGAATATTTTTATAATGAAATTAATTTGAATTTGTTATCTACTCCGTAAATATTGAATTTTTTCCACTCCTAATTTCAACTAGTGATTGAAGATACTAGGGCAAACCATAGAACAAAAGTTAGAAATGGTGAAGAAGATGTAGTGAATCAAAATAAAAAGTTGTCATATATTTATATATTACATCGTCTATAATACGTTCGTGACACCCAAAAGTTGACAATTAATGCCTTTTTAAATGATGAACAATACATAATGGTTGTCATGACAAAACAATCATATTATATTCCAATGTAACAAAATATATTTCAATTGCTCCCTCATAAAACAAATTTATTACAATTACGGTAAAATTAGTTATTTTTTATTTAGGAGTAATCCTTAGAACAAAAAAAAATATCCACGAAAAGTGACAAATATCAGGGAGGTTTAATTTGGTAATTACAAATAGATGGGGTGTTTTTGGTAATTTAATCTAAGTTTAAGGGGTTTTTCGTAATTTACACCTAAAAAAAGGTCAGGTCTATCACTTTTACACCTAACATTAATATGGGCCAAAAGCTAGAATCTCTAATTAGCAAACCTGATAGCTACACTTCATAAGCACAAAAACAAATTAAAAAAAATTAATAAATTATATATCAACCCCAATATATAATATAAGGACTAGCTTCCAAATAATCATGGAAGAATTCAGTCCTATAGGCCACCACAACCCTAATAATAAACCTAATAATTCTCTCTCCAAAATGAATATTTCAAACATGGAAGTATTCAGCAACTTAGCTTCTTCTTCTTCAATGGTGGAGGGTTTAACTCAACTTTTAATAATAATAATAATCAGGGCTTATTTTCTGATCATCATTATCACAATCATTTGCCGCCTATGCCTTTCATAAGCGACGAAATCCCGAGATCAGTGGGTCCCGTTGTCGATCCGACAGCTCATTTCTTCACGTCGGGAAATAACGGATGCATTAATAACATGAACGGCGAGCCCGAAATCGTGTTGAACTTATCTCCTTCGGTTTCTGGGACTGGTTTTCTTGGACATGGCAAGGTTAGCAAAAAGCATCCTAGTGTCTTGTATAAAAGCCCTAACGGGCTTAAGTTGGACCGGGCCCAATAGCTTAAGCTCGTTAGTTCTTTACTCGCTCGTTTCTCTCAATTAAATGATTAGAAAATTGTAATGATTACATTTTCGGAATCATTATAATGTCCTCGTCATTACGAGTGTCAATTCTCAATTTCCAACTTTCTAAAAGTGGAAACCCTAATTCAGTGCACTTTCTAAATTTGGAAACTTCCCGATTTAGAAAGTTCACTAAGATGTTCGCCTATTCTTTTCCTTTTCTTATTTTCATTCATATTTCCAAATTACGAATGTTACGTTGGACTCAATCATATTGACTTCCAATCATGCAAAGATAAAACATTTTTGTCTTTGACCGTTTATTCAAAGATCTCATGTGCACGAGCAGTGTGACCCTCGACGGTTCAGGTGTAAGCTAGCTGTGGGCCCACAACTCTTTGTGGTCAAAACTCGTTCCTTAGAGTTACGATTAAGATGAAGCTCGTTTCAGCTTAATCACCCAACGAATCAAGATTGGCGTCTAGCAACTACGCGTCATGATTCCCTAGATACAAATGAAGTGCCTGCAAGAACCTTTTGATATAGTTAGCGTACAGTACGATCCCTTCGATTCATATGTCCTGATTGAACTAGAGGCATTGGTTCATCGATACCTCCTTAGTAGTTCAATGACTGTGCAATCGTTCTAAGTGTTGTAATCAGTACGTGCATGACTTAGATAATCGAATTCTCTAATCATCACTTAGTCAGCTCTGACCAGAGACTTAGAGATTACAAACTATGAGAACACAGGACATCCAAGACTATTCTAGCGATCAAATCCCCGACTACAATGCACAGACCTCCCACTAGATTTCAGACTGCACGAACACTGGCCCTTGGGGTGGTCCTCAGTGGAACTCAGGGATAGGTCACGATACAGCTGGTCCTCTAGTGAAGTCACGGTGATGTCTAGGTCATAAGGACTAATGGTGTACAACTATACCATAGATATCTCTACTCGATTATTGAGAACCACATAGATATTTCTAGGGTGAGGGAGTTCAGTGAACTCGTCAACTTACGATCACCAACTTATGCATGTCAATATCACAATACCGTTTACTGATGAGATGAAGTACACATACACTAAGTGCTAGTCTCTTAATGGGAAAGGCCGATATCCTCATTGGTGGCGTAACCCTTCGACTAGGAACACGTTTAACAGTTATAATACTAAAGTAAATATCTCACGATCCTAACGATCAATTACTAGTACTTGTAATAACTGTAAGGACTATATCTATGCTTGTGACAAAGGGACAAAGATATAGAATGCCAAGGTGTTTTTATCATTAATACAATTTTTATTTATTTATTACAATAATAAATGGAAAGACCACAGCCACAAGTTGGCTTGTTGGTCACCCACTCTAACAATGAATAGAATTTCGTCTTGTTTTCTTATCCACCCCTCCCTTTGTTTTTGTTTTCCTTGAATGTGTTCCCATGTGCAGGTCTTTCCTAGGTATAAATGACAGAAGAGTGTGAGAATCTGGAGCCCACCTCGCCACAGCGGAATCACCACCATCGCAACATGAGGACCCTCCTACACCAGCAACGCCCGTTGTGCGGATGGCTCAGCAGGGCGGTCTGGGGACCTCCTTGACACTCGCAATGGAAAAAGTTTAGAGGATAGTCAGCCAGGCAGTTCAACAGGACCGTGCGAGCAGAAAACCAGCCAAATCGTGCCCACCTCCGAATTCAGTTACGACGGCGGCCACTCTAGATCCGAGACCAGTAGCGACTCCCTCAGCGAGGCTGGCTTCTATGACTGTGCACCAAAAGCGAGGTAACCCGTTCTCCAGCGAAATCATGGCCAGTGATTTACCACCGGGCTTCAAAGCATTGGAGCATCTCGCTTATGATGGAACAACCGATCCTTGGGATCATGTGAGCAGGTTTCAGACCACCGCCTACCTACACTGATTTTCAGACGGGATCATGTCGGGTCCTTGACACTACATTACGAGAGTCCGCCCAACTCTGGTTCGCCTAGTTGCATGAGGGGTCTATCAAAAATTTTGAGATGTTCAGTTCCATATTGTTAGCAAGTTCCAAAATGCAAAAGAAGTCTGCCTTAACATTATTTAGCATCAGGCTGGAAGATCGGGAATCTTTAAGAAATTTCGTGCATCGATTCACCAGTGCCACACTAGAAGTACCTGGCCTTTTGCAGGATGTCCGAACAAATGCCTTGATACAAAGATTGAAAGACGGTGAGCTTTTCAGGCCGCTCGCAAAAAGGCCCCTTCCACATATGACGAGATGTTAAAAAGGACGCGGGACTCTTCGAATATCGGCTATAATCATGGTGATGGTATCGACATTCGCGCCTGTCATGCGCGCGGCGTCTGCTGCCGATGTGGACTGCTGGATGATGGCTGCTTGTCAGTCTGTTCAGCTTCTAACCCCAGCGTGTCTTGCCTAGAAGCTGTAACCTAGATGTTCTGGGAACTGTGATAGGACACGTGTGAAGATGATGGTCTTTAAACTCTTCGCAGATCTAACGGTCGAATTTGATGGGGCTTTTGATCTTCCATATATCTCCATATAAATATTCTTCCTTCTGAGTCGTCTTTCTTTTCAACCATTATCTTGCTGTCTTTATTGCTCAGCCGCTGTCGCCTTTGCCGTTCCAAAGTCCTTCACCATTGCCGTTCCTCAGATCATTTTTCTCCTTTAGTAGGCTTAATCTTTCCAGGTGCTTCTTCATGTCCCTAGTTCTTATCATCTTCTTTGTTTTTGTGTTTGCCTTCCCTTCCATGGGATCTTCTCCTCCCTCTTCTCCTATGTGCTTTGTGAACGTATAGGGCGATCACCTAGATTTAACGGTGTCGCCCCATTCGTCTTCATCCTCGCGAACCTTTTCGCATATTCTCGACGAGATACGAGCTGGGTCAAACGATCTTATTGGGCCGGGCGTATGAGTAAGGCCCCATTGTGCTTCTATTGGGTCGTGCGGCCTTATTGGGCCGAATGGCTTAGATGAGGCTCTATCGCACATGCTGGCCGAGGTGACCTTATTGTGTGTGTTGGCTGCATATATAAGGCTCCATCAATTGGTACGTGTTTGGTTTATTGCAAAAACTGATCCGTACCGACCCATGCACACCCTTAGTGAGGACCGTCTTGGCCTTCAGCGCATCGAAGAAGAAACTGGAAATTGGAATTGGTGGAGAAGGAGAAGATAGTAGAAGAACTAGGGAGTTCTTTCCTTCGTGGCGCCAGGCGTGCCCTATTCTTTCTTGTATGTATTTTGTGTTTTTTTTTCTTTAACTTTTTTATCTTATGAAATTATAAGTATAAGATTTTTTACAAATATAAAACTGGGCTTGGACTGGCCGCAGGAGGTGCAACCATAAGTGGGCTCAATTTGAGGAATTATTTTATTTATTTTTAACCGGGTACCCGATCGGGAACTCGGGTAGAATAAGTAATACCCGAACCTGACCCATTTCTGAACACCGGGTACCCGAACCCGGAAAAACCCGATTAATTCGATAATTATCCAATCCGGTCAGGTAAAACCCCATCAGGTTGGGTCATAACCCGAATAACCCGATCCCAATGTCCACCTCTAGCTCCAAGGAAACAAAATGATGATTAAAAAGCAACATCTACTACAATATATTAAAAGTATATTTTGAAGTATGAAATTTAGGATACACAATTGACTAGAATGGTACGGAAATTGTTATGTACTTGAGTAATTCATTAAGTAGTAAAGTTATATTTTCCCTAAGTTATTAATTATTTAATAATTGATTTAAAAGTTTGTCAAATTAATTTTTTATTTATATTATATTGAATTAAAAATAATATATATATATATATATATATATATATATATATATATATATATATATATATATATATATATATATATATATATATATATATATATATATATATATATATATATATTCATAACCCCCAATTCTCGCCCCCTATTTTTCTACGCTTTATTTTTGGCCTCTTTTAATCTGAAACGGCGTCGTTTCGTTTCAATCCACCAATCACCGTACATCTTTCTTTCTTTTTTTTTTTCCTTTTCTTCCAAAAAATGCACGATCGACCTGCTTCTTCTTTTCCCTTCAATTTTTCCCCCTTTTCTCTTCTCTCCCTTTTGCCGCCGCAAATGTTGACCGCCGCTCCGCCCCTCTTCTTCTCCACTCAAAGCCCTGTCTTTTTCTTCCTTCATCTCGATTTCTTCTGCCGCCCAATTCTCACAGCAGATTTCCCTTTTGTTCCACACATCCATGGGACGGGAGGCCTGCAATCGTTGACTCCCGCCCACTTCCACGCCCGCCGCCGCCGCCTCCTCGCTCGCCGCCCCGGTCACCACCCGCCACCGCCGCCACCAGCGTCGCTTCCCACCACATCTTTCCCCCACCTGCTCCGTCGCGCCTCCTCCTCCACATCCAGAAATTCTGATATTCCTTTCGCATCAGTCCACCATCTCAAGAATTCCCAGCTGCCCCCCTCCCCCTAACAACTACTTTCCTCCCTCTCTGACCCCCCCCCCCCCCCCCCCCCCCCCCCGCACCGTCCTGCCCTCCATCGATGCCCCGTTTCAGAGCACTGCGCGAAATGGAAATTGATATTCGGAAGTCGAGACCGGCATCGATAAATTGAACGAATCGATTAACAGGATTTTGAACAAGATGGGGCAGGCCGGCGTCGCCGCGTCCATTTTATGGCAGTCGCTGAGGTCAGTGCTGTCGTCGGCTCATTTGGAGAGTTTGCGCTTATGTTATTCACGAATTATTGAGCAGTCTTTATGCTCTTTGGATGTGATGTTTTGTGGATTTGTTTCATATCCAGTTATAATTCTGAAATAATTTATGGTATTGAATTCTGAAATAATTTTGTTGCAGGTGCTTCTGCTGGCGATTTGATTTAATTTTGAGTTAATTTTCGGCAATGGTAAAGTTTCAACCCTTGCTCGACATTCTTAAATATTATTGTTCTTGTTCCTGTTTTGTTATTGAAGAACATGTCGATTTTTATTCTCATATTTTTTTAGTTGGAGCATTTAAGCCGGCATGCCATGTTTCATTTATGTTTTCGGATGCGGAATCTCGAAAGCAGGTTTGTTTTATCCTCTAGAATTTTGCTGAACTTTTAGAATCTTCTTTACAGAGTAAAACAGGTTTACCATATATTACCTAATCGCTCTAGCATTCGGATTAGCATTGTATGCATGCTTATCGTCTCGCTTGTTATAATTATGTTGTTCCTTCCAGTTGCACTTGTTTTTGGTGCATAATCGTGTCTTGTGAGTGGTGATTGTAGATGTAGGTATTCCGTTTTCATTGATAGCAAATATCTATAGTTTTTTTGGTCGCGTATCGGCGCGACAAATTCTTGAATTATTTTTGTCAGTACTGGTATGACATACTAGTAGGACAGGCTCATCATTTTTTTTTGTTACTGTAGGTGTCAATCAAGACGGAGAATGGTTAAACAGTAATGGTCCCTCTTACACAATCACGAAAACATATATGGGAAGGTATTTTGCTGTGGGGTTATTAACATTGCCATTACCAATTTGGGTTCAAAGCTATGTTTCTTTGATATGAACTGAGCCCTCTGATCAATGTTTTAGTTGTGGGTTCTAATTTTCTATCATAGATATGTGGAGGCATTATTTTGTTATTTTTCATTCAACTATATTGGGTTACTGTTTCCAATAGATGTTTTACTTGTCATTTATTGTTGCTCCACAGCTCATGTACAGTTCTGTTGAGTGGCACGACAGTAAGTTTGACTTATCTGTAGAGTTGTTGACAGCATGATTAACATTAGCATTTGAAATCACTGCTTATATGCCTAAAGCATACTTGGTATTGACCGTAATTTACAAGAACATTCTTCAGTCTTATAACTTGGTTAAGGAAACAGGAGTTATGGAGATTCCTTTTGTTTCTGTTAATCAGCACCGCCGATCCCGCACCGGCACCGCGCCTTGCGCGGTGCTCCTCACTAGTATATATATATATATATATATATATATACACACACGAACATAATTTATGTATGACATAGGACATTTCTTTATGCTGAAGAACTAAAACACCATCAGAAAAGAAAATGGAGAAGGGAAAATTAAGCATATAGTAACTTTCGACAAATCACAAAACGCGAGACTGGAATTTAGTAAGTAAAAATAAATTTTCTAATTTGTGGTTTGGTATCTTAGTTGTCCTCATTGTTGTTAACCTTTCATTTGAGTTCTTTCATTTAAAATAAAATTTCATAAAAAAAATTCGAAGATGGCCACAGTTGATCCTTTATCGGTTTGGCTAACAATTGAAGTTGCATCAAGTCCTTCATGCACCAAACATAACTCAATAAATAACACATAGAAAATAAAATTACGTTTTTTTTCATCATAATACAACAAGTCCAAACACAGTTCGATTAATTACCTGTCGATATTCAACAATCGTTGACTCAGACAGTGTCGAGTGGGCCCGCCAGATTGATCTTGGCAAGACAGTCAACGTGCACGATAGTGTATCACTAAACATCGAAGTTCCTAAAGAACCTCGTCTTGCCATCTTCGATCATGCCGCTTTCTTTAAATTCGTCGGGGAACACCAGAAACAACCTAGAAAACCTAACCAATTAATAGCAGACAATCAATACCAGACTCCAAAAAACCAAATAACCCATCAAAAATAATACGGTATGAATATCAGTGAAGAAAAAAAAAAGATTATAGTGCAAACAAACGGTGGAGTTGCCTCCCCCTAAGAGAATATGTATATTACACGACAGCGGCGGAGAATCAAGGTCATTTAACCAACCCAAATTCGATGCCGACGAACTTCAATTTCGTTGCTCTTCTAGATCTTCCACTACCACTCTTTTTGTTCGCCGCCGTCCTCCAAATCCAGAGGAATCTCAGATGAAAGAAACGCCGCAACACCGCAGTGTTGGATTCTTTGCATATTAAGCAAGACTAAAGTTATAAAACAATCACGCTCATGATTAAATCTTTATTCTTACATTCTCCTCAAATATAAAAATCCAAAGAATCAAAAGATTTTCCAACAAATAACCTAATATTTGCACTTAATACAGTAGTACCTTTGCAGAACAAAGAAAATTGTTCAATTCATAAAAAAACTTTGAAGAACCATGCAATAAGAAATATTAAATCCGAACTCACATCAACGTCAAAAGCAGAAACTTCAGTAAGTGCTGCTACCGGCAGTTGAAGCTCGTCACTTTGTGTCTTGTGTCTTTCATATTCTAGAAGAGACTAATGCATATAGAAGGAAAAATTAGGTTTTTTACCTAAATGTAGCACCTAAAACACATTTCAAATTAAACGACAACCAAAAAAAATGTTAGCCTAAGAAAATGTTTTCATCTCAACGTCGTACAGAATATCAACTTGTATGTTCTCACGCGAAAGGAGATTGCAAAAAAGGAAAACAAAATTAAACCACTTTAACTTCGTACAATCAGTGCATTTACCTCATCATCTTCATCATTATAACTTTTATTAGTTACTTAATGCATGTCTGCTTCAATGGTGTATTATTTAATGCTTTGATTTGCTCGTTTTTCACAAACTAAAAATTGATATCATGATAATATTGTTAGTTTTAAATTCTTTTAAGATAATCTTTTGCAGTTTGCTGGGACTCACGTGAGTTACTTTTGTTGTTTCTCTGATTTGCTAAATGAAAATAATTTGATAGTGGAGATAAACTATGGTTAATCTATGTATAGCTCTATATTTGTCTCATTCTAAATATAATATATGATGTATCTATATGCAGGAAAAGAACAGTGATGGTTCTGAAGATGACGAAGCAGAAGAAGACGAAAAATGAGCCGGGTGTGAATACAAACTAAATTTGTTCATGTACAGTTTGAACATAAAAGGTTTTTTTTTTTTTCACTTGTTTGTCTAATTAATCGTGGGTACCAACTTCTATAAATCCCTTGGATGCTTAAGCATCGCATATTCACATTGTTGTGATTTCAAGAAATAATCAAATAAGTTCAGTTCAAATACAAACAAAGGATACTACGAACAAAGAATTCACAAATAGAATTTGAAGAAATACCTTGGATCATTCGAACAAAGCAGCCGGTTGCACAGAGCCGTGAACCCAGCTCTTGTCTTGTCAATTGCTCCATTGTGTTTCATTTTGAGAAGTACTTCTAAGAAATGGTTGCCAATTGTCTCGAGTTACGTTGTTGCAGATCTGAGTCATTACTAATGTTAGTGACTGATTTCCTCACTTCATCTGAAGTAGGTAAAGGAACTTTCCTAATTTATTTCGTTTTTCCTCTCAGAGCCCGAGGGAACACCAAAAAGACTACTTCCAAAGGCACTATCCTGGCTAATAGATGTAGTGAAGGAGTCTTTAACCGATCAACCTAAAGCAAACATCTCCAATTATAGTGACAATAATGATGAGGCGTGTCAAAGTTTCGAGATGAAGGTGTTGTCCCCACTGTTCATGCTTTCAATGTTCTCAAGGCAGCTTTTAATGATACAAACCTAGCCACTGATACCTCAGGTTTTTGTGCTGATGCAATAGTAATCTCGATACGCTCTTTCTCTTCTCCATACTAGAAGAATCGCAACAGTGCTTGTCTTGCATATACAGCGCTGCTACGTCGCATGGTTGGGTTTCTTAATATACAGAAAAGAGAATCTGCCAGGCGAGCTCTAACTGGGCTTGAATTTTTCCACCGGTAAGTTTTTTGACACATTTTTTTTTTTTTTTTTTTTCCTTTTGCTTCAAACATAGCTGACATTTACTCACTCAATTTTTGTTTCCCTCTGACTCAAGGTACCCTACATTGCACTCTTTCTTATTAAACGAACTGAGAGTGGCTACTGAATTGCTTTTAGAAGGGTCGTCGGAACACTTAGCTTGTGCCCAATGCTGATACTTTTGTCTCGGCTTAACTCCGATTTCAAGTGAAACTGGGGATTCTTTGAGCCCTTTTCTTTTTATGCCGTTCATCCGAAGGTGTTCAGTCCAAAGCAATTTACGGATTCGCGTACTTGCATCAAGAGCTTTAACAGGTTTGGTAGCCAACGAGAAACTGTAGGTTGTCTTGCTCAATATTGCCTCGGAGTTACCGTGTGAGAAAAATCATATCGCGACACCCGATTCATCGAGTACCACGATTTCAACCAATAGGACCTCTTGTTCGTACAATTCAATTCATGGAATGTTATTACAACTGAATGCTCTTATCGATACGAATTGCATAAACCTAATCGATTTCTCAAAAAATGACACTGATGATGCTAGAGATAGATCCCCTTAGATAGTTGAAGTAAGATGAGATGGAAGAGCAGAGTGGATCACTGGCTCACTAGTTTGATGACCTTGAGATACTTGCGATCATAGAACACGTAAAACTAAGCCGGGGTTGATCCGGCGGAAACCCCTTCGACGCTCAAGTCAGACGTGCGGATCGGATAGTGAAAATAGTCCAGAGAATACAAATTATAGTATTACTCAAATAATAGAGCGTCCCTTTAATAAACGAATTATGTCATTATTTATATCTTAGATGAGATTTTTGGGCCCAAACCTTATTTGAAGGTGATTAGGCCTCGGTGATAGTGGTCTTCAATATTGGGCTCGTGGCCCCGTAGGTAAATAAATTGTAAGCCCATTGGGTTGGCCCAATTAGGCATATCATTAAGCCCCCCACTCTCGAGTCGATGTGGGGGTCATGTTGAAATGGATGACAGATCGTGTCGAGAGTAAAAATTGTAGTAGTCGCTCGTTGGCATTTGGCCTGATGGTGTGCGAAAACGCGTTGGAGCGTGTGTCGGATGCGCATGCAGGCGCGTTGGCGCATAGCGCGACCAAGTTGTCGCGATCTAAGTTACTTGAGTCGTCGGTGTTGTCCCGCGACAATATGGTAGCGTGGATCGAGTTATATCCTAATGGGAGTTGTTATTTATTGGCGTTGTTAATGGTTTGACGCATTGCTTGTATGTGTTTACATATAGCCTTGTGCGTGATGTGCTTGATGAGTGGATCAGGCTCTCAAGATTTTTTTTTTATGGGGATCGTGCCCCTTGTTAGACCTCGTGGGTCGTAAGTATGTTTGGACTGTAGCGACGTTTTAATGAAGGACCTGTCGAAAACAAGTAGAGAAATTTGAGTAATCAAGTTGGCCAAGCTATATAAATTCTCATAATATCTCTAAGTGTTTCTAAGTTTGTAATCGTGCTAACATCAGCTTGTGATTGTGTAGTGAATTGCAAGCTAGTTGTCTCCTCAAGAGAGTTGTCTCGCAGCGAAGTTGTAAGAGCATTGGATGACGCGAGACTGAGGAGCGCGCGGATTGAGGTCGCTCTGAGCGAGTTTTCTCCTCGTGGGAGTTTTCTCGCGGCGAGTTTGTAGGACCAAGCGAGTTTTCTCCTCGTGGGAGTTGTCTCGCAACGGGTTCGTAGTTCCGAGCAAGTTGACTCTCGTGGGACTTGTCTCGCAAGCCCCCCACTCTCGAGTCGAGGTGCGAGCCAGGTCGAAAAAGGTATCGGATCGTGTCGAGAGTAAATCGGTGTTGTTGTGTTTCGTGAGTCGTTAACATGGCGTGGAGAGAGGGGTAGGGGAGGCGGCCCACGTGGGGGGTGCTCGCGCAACGCACAGTGGGGTGGGGGTTGGGGCAGATGCGTGTGGGGCGCGTCTGCCCGTGCGTGGGGCGCGTGGAAGGCCCTTTTTCGTCCGTTTTCGAGGAGCGTCAACGTGTTTCTTCTCCGGATGATAATTTGGCATCGAATAATGGTATTCCAATATTATTCATGATGTTGGTACTAGTAGGAGACATCTTAGATCTCAATTTGTAGATTTTGGGAGTGGTAGTGAAGAGTTCAACCATTGGAATGAGATGTCCAACCTTAGGGTGGGATAATCACCAACTTAGGATGAGGCGATCACGAATTCTTGGGATGAGATGCCCAACCTTGGGGTGGGATAACCCCCAACTTAGGTAGAGGCGATCACGAATCTTGGGATGAGATGCCCAACCTTGGGGTGGGATAACCCTCCAACTTAGGATGAGACAGTCACGAACCCTTGGGATGAGATGCCCGACCTTAGGGTGGGTTGTTACATTCGAGACTTATGGTCTGATGTGGAGCGCATGGATGTGCCATTGCTTCAGTGGCAGCACGAGTTGAAGCTTTCGGGGTCGTACGCTAAAGGTTCTCTTCGGTTATCTGAACCGTTCGAGGGGGCGGAGGTAGACCCCTAGGGAGTCGATAACCATTGGCGAACGAAATGTTTTGGGGGCACTGTAAACCCCCAGGGAGTCGATAATCCTTGGCAAACGAAATATTTTGGGGGCAGAGATAAGCCCCCAGGGAGGCGATAACCCTTGGCGGACTAAATATTTAGGGGGAATATTAAACCCCCAGGGAGTCGATAACTCTTGGCGAAATATTTTGGGGGCACTGTAAACCCCCATGGAGTCGATAACCCTTGGCGAACGAAATATTTTGAGGGTAGAGGTAAGCCCACATCGATAACCCTTGGCGAAAGAAATGTTTAGGGGGAATAGTAAACCTCCAGGGAGTCGATAACCCTTGCTAGCGTTGAAGGGCCTCCTTGGTTGTCTGAACCGATCGAGGGGCGGGAAGAAGTGGGTCTTGTTGAGGATCTAGTAGGACATCTAAAGAATGTCTCGTGGTGGATCTCGAGCACGAGGAGGAGGAAGTGGCAAGTCAAAGCCTCCACGAAGTGTGCGGTTGTTAGCAGTGTCACACTCCCCCTGAGCAAATGTCTCAAGGCCATCATGCGCGCTACGTGATTATGTCTGCCTTCAGACGGCGCCAAAATGATGATGCTAGAGATAGATTACCTTAGATAATTGAAATAAGATGAGCTAGAAGAGCAGAGTGGATCACTGGCTCACGAGCTTGATGACCTTGAGATACCTGCGATCATAGAACACGTAAACTAAGTCGGGGTTGATCCGGCGGAAACCCCTCCGACGCTCAAATCAGATGTGCGGATAGTGAAAATAGTCCAGAGAATACAAATTATAGTATTACTCAAATAATAGAGCGTCCATTTAATAAATGAATTATGTTGTTATTTATACCTTAGATGAGATTGTTGGGCCCAAACTTTATTTGAAGGTGATTGGGCCTCGGTGATAGTGGTCTTCAATATTGGGCTCGCGGCCCCGTAGGTAAATAAATTGCAAGCCCATTGGGTTGGCCCAATTAGCCCTATTAGATACTATTCTCAATGAATTGATTCAAATATTAGCAACACGCTCTTGGATTGGTAGACCGCAATATAATATTGCCCATGCCCCATCCTTAATGGCTGCATATTAAAACTTCTTGAATTGATATCAATCTGCAAGAGACACTTATGAAGCTTCTGGTTACAGAAAAACACCACCACAAGTGCATTCACTATCTTCTGAAAGTTTTCTACACATGGGTCTCGCTCGAATTTCAAGAAGACAGCCAGCCAAGTTCAGAAACAACATATGTCTGTAATATGGACCGCGACTCGGTATTCCAGTTATGGAACAAGTTGGTTTCTCTGTTTGAGATCACAAGGCATGCCAAGACTCGTCAAACACTCATCTGCTGCATTGCATGGGAGTATGCTTTATTTCTTCTAAAGTGGAGAAGAAAGAAACTACTCCAAGTAAATTATTTTCTGATTTCTACGATGCATTAACTTATTTCATGGATATGATCGAACAAAACAGCGATGCATCAGAGCATGTAAATTAATATGCGAATGGCGGCTGCAGAATCAATGATAGCTTCTGCTCTGCTGGCTAATGCAGAGGCCCTCGGTTCTTTGGTTTCTAGCTCCACAATTTCCGACGAGAATCTGTCTATTAAACTGTACGCTCGTAAAGTTCTCGATCTATGGTTCATATGCGTAAAGCTTCTAGAAGACGAAGATGTTCAAAAGTGTTTAAAAAATAACTCCCCGTTTGCTATGGCTTCAAGCCAGGTAGAGAAAGTAATTGAACTATGTTTTGAGCATCTGACGGAATTTTTTGGCCAGTGGCATGATTATTTGGACTGTCTATGCAGTTGGGTTTCGAACGGCGGAAGCTACTTTGTATCTGGTGGAGACCTTGTCAGACGAGTCTTCGATAAGGAGATTGACAATCATTACGAAGAGAAGCTGTTGATTTGTCAGATATGTTGTTTGCAGTTACAAGTTATTCCGAGTTCAAACAGAGGTGGGGCCAGGGGTATTTTGGGTAAATGGAGGACGAGGTTTTACGAAGAGTTGATAGGGTTTAGTCGGGAGTACATTGGGAAAAGGGGGAGCGTGGATTGGATTGGTGGAGTTGGGAATCACAAAGATGCTTTTTTGCCGGTGTACGCGAATTTAGTTGCGTTTTATGCACTTTCCAAGTGTGTGTTGAAAGAGGAACCCGAGAGTAGTGGGGCCATGCTGTTGTCTGAAGTTGATGCGATTGGAGAGGCGATTAAGCCGTTTCTTGGTAATCCTTTTGATCTACAATCTTTATTCGGTATTGGTTAAGTCACACGAAAAGTGTTTCGGTAGAAATGCAGATAATTTGGGTGGAAATCGGAGGGGTAGTGATATTGATTGGGTTGAATTCAATCCTTACTTTCTACTTAGATGAATGACATCTTGATTTATGTAACAATGTCATATAGTAGCTATTTTGTATTGGTTTTTTTATGTGCTTTTATTTATGCTAAACAGATATTAAACGATTTTACGGTTAGGTGAAGATTTACTAGTCTTTTATTTATCCTGTAACCTGATATTTTTTTTAGGGTGTTTTTGTGAATAAGTCTCCAACCAAGCATGTTTATTATTCTAGGTTTAGGGGTTATATCTCTTTTACCAATAAGTCCATCCCTTTAATATTTATTATAAATAAAGGAAACATTCATGTATATCTCAATATTACCATCAACCATTTATACCTAATTCTTAATTGTAACACAATTTAATCAATTTTGTCTACAAAAATCCAATTATGACCACAAAATTTCTATTTTGACTTTTTTTAGCATACTTTAATATGCTCCAAATTCATCCTTAACTTAATTTAATCTCAATTTGACCCCAAATTTCACAAATAATTCAATTTTGACCCAAAACGTTTTTTTTTTCAAAAAAGAAAATTCAAAAAAAAAATTTTGCCGTCAGATTTCGGCGTTGACTTTTCAAAAAAAAAAAAAAATTTTGTTTTTTTTCTTTCGGATTTTTTCCCCGGTCTCCGGCGTTAACTTTTTTTTTTTCTTTTTTCTTTTCTTTTCTTCCGGATTTTTTCGCCGGTTTCCGGCGGTCTCCGGCGTTGACTTTTTTTAGTATTTTTTTAAGTTTTTTTTTTTTTGGTTTGTTTTTTTTTTTTTTTTTACGTCCGCCGCTAAACGTTAACCGTAATTGTGCTGTCACTGACAGAAATTAATGTAATTATACTGTCAATGACAGTTAATTAACGTAATTGTACTGTCGTTGACAATACATTTATGTAATTGTGCTGCCGTTGACAGTAAATTAATGTAATATTATTATTTTTTATTTTTTGTTGTTTTTTTTTTATTTTGTTTGATTTGTTGACAAGTCAACGTAATTATATTACTGTCGTTGACAGTAAAATAACTGTAAACACAATAATATTACTGTCAACAACATCAATATTATTATTTTTTTGGGTGTTTTGTTTTGTTTGAGTTATTCACGGAGTAACGTAATAATATTACTGTCTATTATTGTAATATTACTGTAAACACAATAATATTATTGTGGTTGACGGTAATATTACTGTTGTTATAGTAATATTGCTGTCAACCACATCAATATTATTATTTTGTTTGAATTTTTTGTTTGTTTGTGTTATTCATGGAGTAACGTAATAATATTACTGTCTATTATTGTAATATTACTGTGGTTGACGGTAATATTACTGTTGTTATAGTAATATTACTGTCACTCACAGTAATATTAATTCTTTTGGTTTTTTATTATGTTTACATTTGTTGAACGGTCAACATAGTAATATTACTCTATTACACAATAATAATGAGTCTTGTTGTGTTAATATTACTGTGCTAGAGATTAATATAACCATATTACTGTGTTAAACTGTAGTTTAATTTAATTTTACTGTGTTTAACAGTAATATAGTTAATATTACTGTCAATCACAACAATATTGTTGTTTAAACAAAAAAAAGGTTACAGAAAGAAAGAAAAGAAGAAGAAAAAAATCGAAAAAGTCAACGCCAAAGACCGGCGATTTTTTTTTTTTTTTGAAAAGTCAACGCCGGAATCCGGCGGGAAAAAAACAATTTTTGAAAAAAAAAAATTGGGTCAAAATTGAATAATTTGTGAAATATGGGGTCAAATTAAGGTTAAATAAAGTTAAGGATGAAATTGGAGCATATTAAAGTATAAGCGGTTATTTTAGTCCTTCACAAAAATCTGGATCATGTGTGGACTTATTGGTAAATGAGTTTTTTGTCTAAATCCCTTTATAAATAAGTACCCATTGATGGGCTTATTTGTAAAGACCCTTTTTTTTTAAATATATGTCTGCAAATTAAGTTTTTATCGTTCAATGGAAATGTTTTTTTTTTTTTGAAAAAGGTTCAATGGAAATGTTATATGTCATATATATTGTGAGCAGTTTAATTACTGCTAGAAAGAGAAAATCATTTTTCGTTTTATTCGCATATAATATAAAATACATAATAAAATCAATATTGTGAATGTAATTTTCTGAAAATATACTGGAAATCGAAATTTCACGTGTATTCCAGCTCTGATTTTGAGAAAAAAAAAATTCAAAAAAATCAAAATCAACATGTATGTGTCGACGTGTGCGTGTGACAGTGCAGACCTGCAACAAAATATTAGTCGATAATTTTACCGAAACTTTGATAACTAGACCGGGAGTGTGCATGCATAGTCGATATTTGTGCAAAACTAAACACAAATTATCAGTAATTGAGATCTTATAAGATCACATAGTCGATATTTGTGCAAAACTAAACACAAATTATCACTAATTGAGATCTTATACGATAGCATAGTCGATATCTGTGCAAAACTAAACACAAATTATCAGTAATTGAGATCTTATAAGATCACAAAATTATCAGTAATTGAGATCTTATAAGATCACAAAATTATCACTAATTGAGATCTTATATGATCACAAGTAAGAGTAATGCAACACCAAGAAATAATGAGCAGCACGCTAAGATAAAACATGAAATATAAAACAGAAAGATTCAAACGAAATAGGTTTAAGAAGTCTAAAAGTTACTCTTTGTTCGATTTAAAAACATAATTCTAAAAAGGAGTAAACTGCAAAAACTACCCCTGTATAATCTCGAAATAGCAAAAACCCCCCTGTGATAAATAAACTAGCAAAAACCCCCCTGTGAAATTATTTAAATAGCAAAAACCCCCCTATGGAACTATTTGAGGGTTGACTTGATATAAAAAGACACAAATACCCCTGGAGTCTTGCAATTAATAAATTCTTATATTTTATAAATATTTTAATTATTTTATTTAAAAAATAATCAATTTAGTTGTTTACTATTTTTTTTTAATTTCTAAACAAATAAATTAAAAAGAATAAATATACATATAATATGTATATATATAAATACATTTTGAGGGACAATTTTGTCATTTCAAGTCTAAAAAATCAGCTAGGGGGGATTCTGCCTTTGACTAAATTTCACAGGGGGGTTTTTGCTAGTTTATTTATCACAGGGTGGTTTTTGCTATTTCGTGATAACACAGGGGTAGTATTTGCAATTTACTCTTCTAAAAAGTATCGAAAGAAACTCAGTCATCATCTTCGTCATCCCCCTCTCCATCTTCACCTTCCTAAATAACGAGATAGCAAGAGAGTTAGAAAAACCAATAATAAAATCATATTAGAGAGAGAGAGAGAGAGAGAGAGAGAGAGAGAGAGAGAGAGAGAGAGAGAGAGAGAGAGAGAGAGAGAGAGAACGAGAAATAGTAAAAGCGTTACATGGTTAAGAGGATTAACCCATAATTCCCCCTTGATCATATCACCGACCTGCAGTTAAGAAAGTCGACAATAATAAATCATCGGTCCAGGTCAACCAAAAATAAAAGTGGATATAGTAACATCAAACTAGCTAAATATTGCAATTCGTAATAATTCCGTTCTTTTACTGCCGCATCAAACAATATCTTAAAAATATGATAACAACATTTACGTGACAAGAATTTTGTTTACCAAATCCTGATCAAACCCCATTGTGTCCTCCGCTGCATACCCAAACCATTTAAAAAAGCTGCATTCACCACAAAAAAAAAAAAGATCAATAGATTTTCCGAAAAATGTCGATATTATACAGATTATTCAAAGATAGGGGTGGAAAAAAAGAAATACCTTGTAATAAATGGTAACAGCCGCTTATCTCTTTCTTCCACCGGGACAGGAGTGACAGCAGGTGGGGCCTGGACATGTGACAATCACATTGATTTTACGAAATAATAATAATAATAATAAAAATAAACATGTAATTATTTTTAAATAGAATATATCCATTATTATTATTATTTATTACTACCTTGCCCTCCTTCCATCTTATAGTCGTACAAGTTGTCTCCAGACCTTCGTCAGTGTAGTTGACGGTCTTGCTTAATGTTTCATTTTCAAAATACGGGTTGATCTTGAAATTCTGCAAACTCACAAAGATGACGAGAATATCACTCTCCGAACGACGAAGTCGGAAAACATAAATGTTTTGTCACGTAAAAAAAGAACAATAAGACTTACGACGTAATGCAATACCGCTTTTGCGGGTATTTAAGATCCTCCACGTGAAGACTATCCAAGTACCGAAATATCTAGATAAATCAAAAGTAAAAGTAAACGAGATTTGTTTTTCATTAGGGCAACATTGATATTTAACGGGGATTTATTAGTGTGAAACCTGTTGGTCTTCCTATGTGAGCAGCGTTCCGAGTGTAGGATGCTTCAAGAACTGCAATAAACATAGATACCAATACGAGATTATCATTTATTCAACTCAAATATGAATTAAGTGTATCACTTTTAAATTCCGATTAATGCGATGATTAATCATCACTCACAGCGGTCAACCAAAAATCTGGGATCGAATTGATGACGAGACTTCTTCTATCATAGATGGGTACTTTTTTCTGGTCATATTTACGCTCCATTTCTTCTGTCTTCTTTACAAGTTTATCGGTCACCTGCATAATAGCATACGAAAATAAAACTTCAGCAACGTGTAAGAAATTTTTGCACTATGAAGTTACACGGGTGTAATAAAATCTATGTTTGGTTTACATTCTGGGAGAACGAATAACAGTCCACGTGAATGCATTTACGAGACCGTTATTAGTTATAACTGCAAACACGAACAAATTCGACCAAAACCACGTAAAGTCAAATCAGATCTATTTCACTAACTGCATTAACACAGATATACAACACATACATACACGCCTATTATAAAATATTGACGTAAACATTTTTTTGTTCGATTAGTCATCTTTCTTGATATCAGTAACATGGCATTTGTTCTTTCCCAATGTTTTGTAGTTTCATTTCCAAATAACGAACAAAAGAAAGATTCTCGACAAGAAAACCCCCTTACCCCTAAAATAAACTGCCCAAGCACAATCCAGGCAGATTCTTTCTTTCTTTATTTCTTTTTTTTTTTTTTTTTGAAGCAACTAAAACACAAATCCATCATTCAAAAAACATCAATGAACATCAAAAAACCAAGAAAGAAAAATTCAGTACACAGACGACAGAACAAATCATTTATAAAGTAAAGCGAACATAGATGATCACAAAAAAAAAGTTCGACCACCCATAAATCAACAATCATCCAAGCCACAAAAACCAATAATCAAACATGAATTCAATCGAACACAAGCACCTAAAGAATTACAACAAAAAAAAAAAAAAAAAAAGGACATAGAAGTTTATAAAAAGACAACCTTTTGAAGCTCATCTTGAAGTTCGCGGACCTTCTCCATGGCAACAGCCTTGAGTTGTTCAGCTTCCGCTGCCGCCGCCACCGCCAGTTTAGCTCTCTTGGCTCTGCATGACACCATTTTTTCTGAAACCTTGCGCCGACAATCTTAGAAATCCTAGTACACTGAAACCCTAGCGGGGAAAGTCTACAAACCCTAGTACAGGAGGAAGGTGCCATTTTTTTCTCGGGTATATATACCAGTGCGTGTTTGTGTGTGTTCGGATGGCAAGTGTAGAGCAGCAGGGTGTTCAGAATGGCGACTGTTTGTGTGGACAGAGTGTCAGGAATACAACGTTTGTAGCCAATGAGAGGGCAGCGTTCACGCAATTCCACGTCCACTGTCTGACATATGGCTGGTGGAGGCGCCGTTGGGGGTTGGTAGTATCGGCGGAGTGCGCATGCATAGTCACCGGGAGTGCGCATGCATAGTCGATATTTGTACAAAACTAAACACAAATTATCAGTAATTGAGATCTTATAAGATCACATAGTCGATATTTGTGCAAAACTAAACACAAATTATCATTAATTGAGATCTTATAAGATCACATAGTCGATATTTGTGCAAAACTAAACACAAATCATCACTAATTGAGATCTTGTAAGATCACAAAATTATCACTAATTGAGATCTTATAAGATCACAAGTAAGAGTAATGAAACACCAAGAAATAATGAGCAGCAGGCTAAGATAAAACATGAAATATAAAACAATGCCAATAGCAGACAGTAAAACAGAAAGATTCAAACGAAACAGGTTTAAGAAGTCTTAAAGTTACTCTTTGTTCGATTTAAAACATAATTCTAAAGGGTATCCAAAGAAACTCAGTCATCATCTTCGTCATCCCCCTTTACGTCTTCATCTTCCTAAATAACGAGATACCAAGGTAGTTAGAAAAACCAATAATAAAATCATATTAGAGAGAGAGAGAAATAAAAGAGAAATAGTGCAAGCGTTACATGGTTAAGATGTTCAATGGGATTAACCCATAAGTCCCCCTTGATCAGATCACCAACCTGCAGTTAAGAAAGTCGACAACAATAAATCATCGGTCAACCAAAAATAAAAGTGGATATAGTAACATCAAACTAGCTAAATATTGCAATTTGTAATAAATTCCGTTCTTTTACTGCCTCATCAAACAATATCTTAAAAATACGATAACAACGTTAACGTGACAAGAATTTTGTTTACCAAATCCTGATCAAACCCCATTGTGTCCTCCGCTGCATACCCAAACCATTTAAAAAAGCTGCATTCAAAGAAAAAAGAAAAGAAAAAAGAAAAAACTCAATAGATTTTCCAAATAATCTTGATTTATAAAGATTATTCAAAGACAGGGGTGGAAAAAAAGAAACACCTCGTGATAAATGGTAACAGACGCTTGTCTCTTTCTTCCACCGGGATAGCAGAGATAGCAGGAGGAGCCTGGACACGTGACAATCACATTGATTTTAAATAATAATAATAAAAATAAACATGTAATTATTTTTAAATAGAATATATCCATTATTATTACTACCTTGCCCTCCTTCCATCTTATAGTCGTACACGTTGTCTCCAGATCTTCATCCGTGTAGTCAACGGTCTTGCTTAATGTTTCGTTTTCAAAATAAATACGGGTTGATCTTGAAGTTCTGCAAACTCACAAAGATGACGAAAATATCACTCTCCAAACGACGAAGTGGGAAAACATAAATGTTTTGTCACGTAAAAAAAGAACAAATAAGACTTACGAACGTAATGCAATACCCTTTTTGCGGGTATGTTAGATCCTCCACGTGAATACTATCCAAGTAACGAAATATCTAGATAAATCAAAAGTAAAAGTAAACGAGATTTGTTTTTCATTAGGGCAACATTAATATTTAACGGGGATTATTTTGTGTCAAACCTGCTGGTCTTCCTGAGTGAGCAGCGTTCCGTGTGTAGGATGCTTCAAGAACTGCAATAAACATAGATACCAAATACAAGATTATCATTTATTCAGGTCGATTATGAATTAAGTATCACTTTTAAATTCCGATTAACGCGATGATTAATCATCACTCACAGCGGTCAACCAAAAATCTGGGATCGAATTGATGACGAGACTTCTTCTATCATAGATGGGTACTTTTTTCTGGTCATATTTACGCTCCAGTTCTTCTGTCTTCTTTACATGTTTATCGGTCACCTGCACAATAGCAATCTTCAGCAACGCACTTGGACTTATATTGTTTCTTATTACAATCGATCATCGAATAAATTTTTTGCAGACGAAGTTACACACGTGTAAGAAATCTATGCTTGTTTTACATTCTGGGAAAACGAATAACAGTCCACGTGAATGCATTTACGAGACCGTTATTAGTTATAACTGAAAACACGACACTACTTTGCCCCACGTGGCAAGCCAAATTATCCATTTGAGAGATCTCTTTGACATATTCTCCCAACGATCAAATTTCCAAAATAAGAGAAACGAACAAATTCGACCAAAACCACGTAAAGTCAAATCAGATCTATTTCACTAACTGCATTAACACAGATATACAACACATGCCTATTCCATCATATTCACGTAAACATTTTTTTGTTCGATTAGTCATCTTTCTTGATATCAGTAACATGGCATTTGTTCTTTCCCAATGTTTTGTAGGTTTATTTCCATGTAACAAGCAAAAGGAAGATTCTCGACAAGAAAACCCACTTAGCCCTAAAATAAACTGCCCTAGCGAGCACAATCCAGGCAGATCTTTCTTTCTTTCTTTCTTTCTTTTTTTTTTTTTTTTTTTAAGCAACTAAAACACAAATCCATCATTCAAAAAAAATAAATGAACATAAAAAGACCAAGAAAGAAAAATCCAGTACACAGATGACAGAACAAATCATTTATAAAGTAAAACAAACATAGATGATCACAAAAACAAAAAAACAACAAAAAAAAAATAAAAAAAAATCGACCACCGATAAATCAACAATCATCAAAACCACAAAACCAATAATGAAACATGAATTCAATCGAACACAAGCACCTAAAGAATTACAAAAAAGGGCAGAGAAGTTTATAAAAGGACAACCTTTTGAAGCTCATCTTGGAGTTCCCGGACCTTCTCCATTGCAACAGCCTTGCGTTTTTCAGCTTCCGCCGCGGCCGCAGCCAGTTTAGCTCTCTTGGCTCTGCATGACACCATTTTATCCGAAACCTTGCGCCGACAATCTTAGAAATCCTAGTAAACTGAAACCCTAGCGGCGACAGTCTACAAACCCTAGTACAGGAGGAAGGTGCCATTTTTTTTTCTAGGGTATATATACCAGTGCGTGTTTGTGTGTGTTCGGAGGGCAAGTGTAGAGCAGCAGGGTGTTCAGAATGGCGACTGTTTGTGTGGACAGAGTGTCAGGAGTACAACGTTTGAAGCCAATGAGAGAGCAGCGTTCACGCAATTCCACGTCCACTGTCTGACATGTGTGGCCGGTGGAGGCGCCGTTGGGGGTTGGTAGTATCGGCGCGTGAATTTTGGCGGTTATTTGATACGGATCTCTCCTTTTTCCGGATCGGGGCAACCCGGTTTAACACCTTTTGCTGGATCCAGAAAGTGGACCGATAACAGGCTAAATTTGGGTCCATATCTCTTGTGGGCTCCAAGCCCAGTATCCATATTATTTTATCCACTGGCCCTTTTTGTCGTTATTCAAAATTAGGATTAATTAATCTTATTTCAAAATTTAGTTGTTTGGAATTAATACAAAGATTAATTTTTACTGTATAATATTTTTTTTCCCAATATAAAAGTATTATAATTGAAAATTAATTTTGTAGAGGCCATTTAATAAAGACTAAAGGGATTTTTATGAATTTAAATTTTTTTAAAAATAATAACTTTTGGATGTCTAAGACGTTAATTAAGATTTAAAGTAATAACTTTCTCTAATGTGTTATGGTACATTAATTTTTACTTATACTAATGTAAAAGAAGGGCAATTTACTGATTTATGTATTTTATATCTTATTTCTTTTATTTAACGTAACATTGTCAGTGTTATATTAATTTTGGCCTCGTTTGCTTACCTATATTGGATTACATTGGATTAGGTGAGATTGGATTAATATCTCACTGACTAATTAATTATTTAGTCAGTAAGACGTTTGATTCATTAGATTAAATCTTGTATTAAATTTGTTAAATTCTGGTATTAATTGTAAATTGTCTAAGAAGTCTTTTAATTAACAAAATTAATATATTGTTTTAAGAATAAAATTGTATTTTTCTCTTTAAATAACCTTCTACTAAATTAATCGCAGGGGTAGGGGTGCTACTAATTTAACCAAATAATAGCATTTAATTGCGGGCTTTAAGTGTAGTAGCGGGCTAGAATAAATACGAATCTTTTCAACCAAACATCTTACTAACACCTAATATTTTGTAATATAATAACTATTGATTAATGTCAAGTCACGGCCTCAATAAATTTAATTTGAATTAACACTAGTAAAAATAAAATAAAAAATATTTAAAAAAAACACAAGAAATCTCGTTTTATTCCACAACAAAGCCCAGATTAACACAAAGAACTGAATATAAAAAACTGATGAAAGCTTCTACGACAGTGCTATATATATATATAATCTTATATATAAAAGAAAGAAACGTAAAGCAACCTTAAAAAACCCTAATGGTATTTCTGTAATTATTTATTTTTAATATTTTTTCTCTACTAATTTCTAACTATAATTTTTAACAATTTTCAGAATTAAATTAAAACTTACCCGTGAAGAATTCTACCTTATTGCTACTTATGTAATTATTTATTTTTAATGATTTTTCTGTACTAATTTTTAACTATAATTTTCAACAATTATTGATCTTCTAATTTTCATCAATATATCTCAAATCTTAAGATATAAAGTTAGAAATTCAATATGAATAATACTACATTATTAAATTTTATTATATTAGTGTACTATATTTTCTTATTATGTATTAAATTGATTATTTTTTTCCACAATTTAAATAATATCCTGTAAATCGCACGGGAGAAAAATGCCAGTATAATATAATATAACAAAAGGCTGCAGTATATATATATATATATATATATATATATATATATATATATATATATATATCTACACACACAATATATTATATATATAGATGCATGCAAGCAACCCACGCTGAAGAAAAGCTCTCTCTCAATCTTTATTTTTATTCCTTTAATCAAATGCAAATCCGATATCTAAGACCAACTTTAATGGGTTGTCAAACATGGTATTCAAACTTTTAACCAATGAAGTACTCATTGACACGAGTTTAAAAGGTCTACATGTCCATATCAAATGAAGCACTCCTTGATACGAGTTTAAAAGGTCTACATGTCCAAATCAAATACTCCTTGAGATGAGTTTAAAAGGTCTACACGTTCAAATCAAGCACTCTTTGACACGAGTTTAAAAGGTCTACATGTTCAAATCAAATGAAGTACTCATTGGCACGAGTTTAAAAGGTCTACATGTCCAAATCAAATGCTCCTTGACACGAGTTTAAAAGGTCTACATGTCCAAATCAAACACTCCTTGACACGAGTTTAAAAGGTCTACATGTCCAAATCAAGTACTCCTTGACACGAGTTTAAAATGTCTACATGTCCAAATCAAGTACTCCTTGACACGAGTTTAAAATGTCTACATGTCCAAATCAAATACTCTTTGACACGAGTTTAAAAGGTCCACATGTCCAAGTCAAATGAAGTACTCATTGACACGAGTTTAAAATGTCTGCATATTCAATGAAGTACTCATTGACACGAGTTTAAAAGGTCTACATGTCCATATCAAATGAAGCACTCCTTGACACGAGTTTAAAAGGTCTACATGTCCAAATCAAATGAAGTACTCATTGACACGAGTTTAAAATGTCTACAAGTTCAAATCCAATCAAAGCTCCTTGATACGAACATAAACTATCTAAATCAAATCAAGGCTCCTTGATACGAGCATAAACTATCTATATCTCCAAATCAAATCAAGGCTCCTTGATACGAGAATAAACTATCTACATATCCAAGTCAAATCAAGGCTCCTTGATAAGAGCATAAACTATCTATATATCCAAGTCAAGTCAAGGCTCCCTGATACGAGCATAAACTATCTACATATCCAAATATAGTCAAGACTCCTTGATACGTGCATAAACTATATACATATCCAAATCAAATCAAGGCTCCTTGATACGAGCATAAACTATCTATATATCCAAATCAAATCAATGCTCCTTGATACGAGCATAAACTATCTACATATCCAAGTCAAGTCAAGGCTCCTTGATACGAGCATCAATTATCTACATATCCAAATATTAACATTAGTACTAGCAATAGAGGTGGCATGGATATGTCGCAATGTCGAGAGTTAAGAGTAGATGTGGCATAAAGATACTCATCAAGTCGGAATCTAGACTCTGATGTTAATTGCAATCTTGTCTACAAGGAAGCTTTTCAGCGAATATGAATTTAGATCATAAAAAATGTACATTGTGATTCAACTACACATTTTCTTTTTATTATTTATATGAATAATTAATTTTACAGTCTTAGATATTTTTGCACTTTATATCAATTTTATTGCCAACTCCAATGAAGTTCCTTTTTATCAAGATAATATAATATAAATTGTATTTTTTTTCTTACACTTTTATGTTATCATTTATGTTTCAGTAATGCGTATTACAGATTGCATATGAATAACAAAAATGAGCAGGTTACTCGCAATGTATTAGATGAGTTATAGGTGATGTCAATGCATCTGTTATAAAACACTTTCTGATAACTAAGTTTCATGTTAAGGATCCGAGTGCATCAGATGAGATAATTGTAACAATTGGGTCAACTGATATATCTTTTTTGCTCCCATTAATGAAAGTGTCGGTTTTGTGAATAATCTTTTTTTGTCGATCATACCTGGAGAGGAGAAGGTCTATTTCAGCTCCGATAGTATGTGCAAGGAGGAGTTATTATCGGATGTTAACGCAAAAATATATTCTCCGGAGTTTCTCAACACCATATCATGCACCGGAATTCCACCACATAAGTTGACATTGAAAAAAAGTGTTCCCGTTATGCTCATCAGAAATATTGATCAGGTCAGAGGATTGTGCAATGGAACAAGGCTTCAAGTTATTAATATTACTCATTTGTAGGTTTATTTTAATTATACTACGAACTTGCTATGGACTCCGCTCACTATATTTTATGAAGGTAATTTTTTTACAGTGATTTTATGCCATTAAACAGTTATACTGGTATTCCTTTGATAACAATTTACCTATTTTCGTATGATCATGTACAACATATGCAGATCAGTTGCATTGTATTGAATTTGTTGCATGCGTTTAGGGCGGTTGGTATGAAACAAAATAACATTGATTGTTTGGATCAAATTCAAAATTTCAACGTTCATATATCATTATGGTTGTACAAGTTTGGGACCAACGATATATTCGTTCTTATTGCGAGGAAATTAAAACTTTCAAAATTTAGATTTTTCATTTATTCCGGCTTATTTCATCTCTTATACCATACAGATTAGTTTTTTTTTTTAATATTTTCTACTTCTTTGTATTACATATCAACAATTGATCTTACTATTTTAAGAACCTTTTTATTACTCAATATTTTATTTATGATGAATACCCCGTGCATCGCACGGGTGTAGTACTAGTTAAATATTAAATTGAAACTTGAAGTGTTCGATATGAAGTGAAGATCAATAGTGGGTGGTATTTATAATAGTTGTGAATTAAGGGTATATATATATATATATATATATATATATATATATATATATATATATATATATATATATATATATATATATATATATATATATATATATATATATATATATATATATGGTTTTTTTTTTTTTTTTCATAAGTCCCAACCAAGCATCTTTATTATTCTAGGTTTAGGGGCTATATCTCTTTCATCAATAAACCCATCCCTTTAATATTTATTATAAATAAAGGAAAGATTGAAAATATTACCTCCAACCCTTTATACATAATTCTTAATTGTAACCCCAATTTAATCAATTTTGTCCACAAAACTCCAATTTTGACCACAAAAATCCAATTTTGACTTCTTTTTTCTCAAAAACTTTTTTTTTTCAAACAAAACTTTTTTTTCAAAAAAAGAATTTTTGCCGCCGGATTCCGGCGTTGACTTTCCGATTTTTTTTTTTCATCCGGATTTTTTCGCCTGTTTCCGGCGTTGACTTTTTTTAGTGTATTTTTAAGTTTTCCTTTTTGTTTGTTTTTGTTTTTTTTACGTCCGCCGCTAAACGTTGACCGTAATTGTGCTGTCACTGACAGTAAATTAACGTAATTATACTGTCAATGACAGTTAATTAACGTAATTGTGACAATACATTTATGTAATTGTCCTGCCGTTGACAGTAAATTAGCGTAATATTATTATTTTTTATTTTTTGTTATTTTTTTTATTTTGTTTGATTTGTTGACAAGTCAACGTAATTATATTACTATCGTTGACAGTAAAATTACTATAAATACAATAATATTACTGTCAACAACATCAATATTATTAATTTTGGGGTTTTTATTTTGTTTGAGTTATTCACGGAGTAACGTAATAATATTACTATCTATTATTGTAATATTACTGTAAACATAATAATATTACTGTGGTTGACGGTAATATTACTGTTGTTATAGTAATATTGATGTCAACCACATCAATATTATTATTTTGTTTGGATTTTTTTGTTTGTTTGAGTTATTCACGGAGTAACGTAATAATATTACAGTCTATTATTGTAATATTACTGTGGTTGACGGTAATATTACTGTTGTTATAGTAATATTACGTTCACTCACAGTAATATTAATTCTTTTGGCTTTTTATTATGTTTACATTTGTTGAACGGTCAACATAGTAATATTACTCTATTACACAATAATAATGAGTTTTGTTGTGTTAATATTACCGTGCTAGAGATTAATATAGTAATATTACTGTGTTAATTAAACTGTAGTTTAGTTAATTTTACTGTGTTTAACAGTAATATTAACTATATTACTGTCAATCGCAGCAATATGTTGTTTAAACGAGAAAAAAAATGTTACAGAAAGAAGAAAAAAAAGAAGAAAAAAAAATCGAAAAAGTCAACGCCGGTTTCCGGCGGTGACCGCCGGAAACCGGTGAAAAAATCCGAAAAAAAAAGGTCAACGCCGCAATCCGGCCGCAAAAAGAAAAAATGTTTTGTAAAAAAAAATTTTTGGGTCAAAATTGAATAATTTGTGAAATTTGGAATCAAATTAGGTTAAATTAAGTTAAAGATGAAATTGAAACATATTAAAATATGAGGGGATATTTTAGTATTTTACAAAAATCTGAACCATGTGTGGACTTATTGGTAAATGAATTTTTTGTGTAGATTTCTTTATGAATAAGTACCCATTGATGGATTTATTTGTAATATATATATAGACATATAAAATAATCGGACACCCATAACCAAAATAAGAACCATAAAACCATACCAAAATCATGACGATTTGCATTTCTTTACCAAAACTATTACTAAACCCAATAGTTTCAGTACCAGATTTTAAATAGAACGGATAACATTAGATTTATAAAATTACGATTAGCATTAGATTTATAGTTTTGGGGTATATATGGTGAAATGCCATTGGAGACCAAACCAAATTCCATTTCACCTGTGAAATATTATTATTTTAATATTTGGTCTAAATTTTGGTGATATCCATTGGAGACCAAAACTACAATTTTTCCACTAAAAATGGTGGAAGAGTAAAATGGTGTGCTACCGGTTACCGGTGAGAGATGAACCCATTTTTTCACCATTATAAATGGGATTTGGTGAAAAAATGGTGAAACCGGTCGGAGATGCTCTTATAGGTAACTAGCGGATTGATTTTTTGACATATCCTAATTTTTCCATCTCCAATATTATTTTTTAATTTTATATTTTAAAAATAATAGGTAAATTACACCCACACCCTAAGATATCTTAAAATACCTTTGTAAGTCCCTGATGTCGAGATGTATTTGACTTGATGTAAGAAAATATTGATTTTGAGTAGAATCCCTTATGTTGCAAAACTAGGCACCAAAACCCCCAAATCCTCCTACGTTACAAAAAACTTACATAAATACTCTCCATAGTCAATGGTGTTAACTATTAAAGGTACGCATGCAATAAAAATAATAGTGCAATTTTACGATAAAAAGAATATAGAGAAATTCGGTGCAGGTTTGTTATAACACTGGATTAATGATGTTTACCCGACTAGTTTATGATCAGTCAATCTTTAAGCATGTAAATGCTGAATATAAACTCATTATGTACTTACATCCCAATTAGTTATCTTGAATCCAATATTATATATAATATCGTGAAATATGTATGTTAGAACACAAAGAACTCCAAATCAGAATTATAATAATCCATAACCAAGCCAAGTACACAACGTAAAAACAAAAAGTCCCCATGAAAAAAATAAAACTTAATACTTTGTAAACCGAGTCAGTCCTGGTTCTGGAGCCGCACGACTCGCTCACTCAACTGCTCCTCCTGCACAGCCAAACGCGTGACGGCGAAAAGCATCCAGTAGAGCATGAGCGCCGCCGCGATGAGGAGGCCGTTCCGCTGCGACTTGATAGCGGATTTCTGGTGGCGCATCAGCTCAGACGGCGTGCACGACACGGACGATTTGCAACTCGGCCGAGTTTCGTACTTCCAGTAAATGTCGAGCAGCAAGAAGAGGCAGAAGGGCACCACCGAGAGGAACGGCTTCAGTAAATTCCGTGTGACGGAGATTACACCCTTCCGCAGTGGATTTAGAGTCGGCGGCAGAGTCAGTAGCAGGACCATCGTAGCCTCAGCTGCCGCGACGTAGCTTAGAACTACCCATTCCAATGCCATTTATTACTTTCCGATTTTTTTATTCTCTGCGTGCTTTTCTTTCTTCTTTTTTCTGAAGATACGATAAATTGGTGTTATTAATATTTAATAATACAGAGGAAGTGGATTGCGCTGTATTAATGAATGTATTAGGATCCGGATCGGGTGCCGGGTGTAAGGACACGTGGCTTGTGCTAGTTTATGGGTGATAGGTGGCAGCTCCTGCTGAAGCCCAAGTATTATGAGAGCATGTGTTGTTGGCCATAATACTTGGATGAACTGCAGTGCTGGGCACTATTTTTTGTTTTTGTTTTTATCTTTTTATTTACGGTAAATTCCACTTTTTCCATTTACTTTGTCTCGGTATCACTTTAATCCTCCTACTCTCGATTGCATCGATTAGCTTCCCTGCACTTGAAAAATTGTCTCAATGTAGCCCTTGTTGTTAGTAGTCAGACATTTGACCTTAACACTGTTTGATATAAGCTCTGAAATTAGCAAAGCGCGATCTCTCATAGTTTAAATAATTATTAAAAAAAAAAATAATAAATAATAAAAGTTCAAGACAACGAGAAAACGTAGTCGACGATGCCAGCCACATTGAGACAATTTTTCAAGTACAAGGGGCAAATCAATGCAATCGAGAGTAGAAAAAAGGTAAAGTAATATCAAGCCAAAGTAAAGGGGAAAAGTGAAATTTACCGTTTTATTTATTGAGTTTTAATTTGTTCAGTCATATTAATGTCGGGCGATATTTTGCATTTTGCTGGAAGGGGGTTCGATGTTGATACAAATGTTTTAATAATTCTTAGAACGACCCGTGAGATACTATACTTGATGAAATATATATGTGGTTTTCAATCATAGATTTATATAAATAACTATACCCACCTATGATGCACGGAAACTTCAATCCACACGTGTTTCCATGTTTCGGAAACGTTTCGGAAAGCGAAACTTCATGACACCTGTCGGATACGTTTTGGGGCCATTTCCATAAACTACATAGATACTTGCTAAGCGCACATATATATATATGAGTGTGATATTATGCGTAGATCAATTGTGTAAAATTACATAAATATTTCATCAAGTGTAAGTTCTACAAAACCGTTTTAAGAACACTTTAAACAAAAAACATACTCAGGTCAAAACTGCTCTTTACCAACATATATAAGAAGTAAAATGCAATTTTATAGTTACGTTACATAATTATATATTTGAAAAGAAATATACTATACATTTTATGGCATTTCAGTTTCATTTACGCCTTCGACATGTTCTAGTAAATGAATCCAGGAGGCTAAATTACCTAAAACAAAGGTATGCTTCGTGTTCATTTACCCGAACCCATTGGACCTGGAGCCCTCAGAATTTTTGTTCTTATTTTGTATCCGCTAATAAATTATTGAATAGTTATTGATGTTGAAATAATTATATATTCAATTTAAAATAATTTTAGTTTTAATTTTTTTTTCGTTATTCTATTAATTTTATTTATTTATTTGTTGTTGTTTTTCTTTTTATTTTTTAATTAATTATTGAATGTTATTGATGTTGAAAAATGATTACACATTCAATCTAAATTCAAGATTTGTTTTGGTTATTATTTTAATTTTTTATGTTTGTTGTTATTTTCCTTATCTTAAAATAATTATATTCAATTTAAACTGATTCAAGATATTAATTTCGTGCTTTCGTGAAAGTGGTTTAACAATAATAATAATAATAATAATAATAATAATAATAATAATAATAATAATAATAATAATAATAATAATAATAATAATAATAATAATAATAATAATAATAATAATAATAATAATAATAATAATAATAATAATAATAATAATAATAATAATAATAATAATAATAATAATAATAAAATAATATAATTGACAAAATAGTTCTTTATTTATAATTTATGCAAAAAAGCTTTTTATTTCACAAAAATGTAATATAATTGATAAAAGAGTTCTTTATTTCTTAATTTTTGTTAGGTTATAATTAATTAACTTTGTATTATTTTATAGTGAATTATAAAATAAATTGCATAAATAAATGAAGAATTTTTTTTTTAAAATACAACATATAATTAATTTAAAATTAAAATTCAACTAAGTATTAGAATTTAACAATAAAATGAATTAAGTAAAATTTAAAAAACCTCAGCTCAAATCCAGCCGTTGATATAAACACAATCCAACGGCTGTTAAAAGGGGTACATGTGAATGATGCAGTAATCCAGTGTGGCATGTCAAAGGGCGTCATTTTGAATGACGCCTTTTAAGGGCCGTCCGATCGTCGGGATCAATCTCGGACCGTCAGATTAAGGAGACAGAATTGAAGAGATGGCCATTAATCCAGACACAATCCAACGGTTCTTAAAGAGAGTCATTTTAAATGACGCTTTATTGTATTTATGAAATCAATAATAAAATCACCCCAATTTTCAAAAAAAATTCTCGAAATATTGTGAAAAAAAAAATGGCCCCTGAATTGTGCGTATCTTGTTTGCAAAGGGTTATGAATTATATTGTTGTTATTGAAGTCTGCATATTCGGCTAGTTGTTGTGTTATTTGCAAGAATTTCTTGTTTGCAGTCTGTTATCAGTACTACTATTACGTACTATTCCTTGGTTGCATTTTATTTCTATTGTTTGCAGTTTCTTAATTTCACTTTAAGTTTCTCGTTTCTTGCTCGGTTTTTGTTTCGGTCTGAAGTTTATTTCTTGCAATATTTGTTTCAAATCTTGTTTATAGTTTCTTGATGTTTTTGCATTCTACATGTAGTGTGTGCATTATGCTATTTGTTTGAAATTCGCTACTTGCTTGCAATTGAACAATTATGTTCTTACTTGCACTTTGGAATTTTTTGTTTGCACTTTGAATTTTGTGTTCGCAATTGCACTTTGAAATTTTAGTCTTACTATCTTTATTTGCTTTTGCATATGATGTTTGGTATTTTCATGTACCGATTTTGTTTGGCTAATTCGTGCATTTTACAAATTTTGTATACGCTTACATAAGTTGTTTGTTGTTTAATATTTTCAATAACTTTATTTGAATAATTCCTTAATTATGAATTGTTTTTCTTCTTTTTTTTTCTTCCAACAACCAAGAAAAAATTAAAAGGAAAACGTCACTGAATGACTGTACAACATCATCCAAAAGGAAGAAAAAAATACAACTCCAACTTCAGTCTAGTTATAAGGGTAAACTGGATAAAATCCCCCTGTGTTATGGAAAACATGCATCAACCCTTATGTTAACTTTACTGCGTAGAATTCCCATGTATTTTATTTTACCTTGCATGAAATTCCCCACTTCATTAACAATTAACATCGTTAACTATTTAGGGTTGGGGGAGGGGGGTGTTACATGCAAGTTTTTCATAATACAAGAGGTTTTGGTGCATATTTTCTTCAATATTTTCTTCAATATATGTTACATGCAAGTTCTTTTTCATAATACAAGAGGTTATGTTTATATATTTAAAAATCGAATTATTTTTATAAATTAAGTCAAACACATATATTCAGTTGCATAATAAAAAATTAAAGACTCATGGTAAGGATGAAATTTCTAACAATTCTTTTTTTTTTTGTTTTTTTTACTTTTGGCGTTTCCAATTCAATTTTTTAAATTTTAGAACATTTTTTTTTCTCATTTGAATTTCCAAAATTTGATTCCATTTCTTTTAAAAAAACAATTGCATCAAAATTGAAACTAAATAAAAGAATTTGGAAATTTCCATTTTTTAATTAAAAAAAAGTATTTTATCAATGTATTTTAGAAAAATTAAAATTATATACTTATAAAATCAATATTGTTATATATTTGTATAATTATCTTGGATGTATTATATGTTAAAAAATATAAATAATATGAAAATTCGAATATAGTTTTCATATAATAATTATATTAATAATTTTGAAATTCGACATTCACAAAATGAATAAATGTATTTGACTTAATTTTAAAAATATAATTCAACATTTAAATAAATAAATAAATTTTACATAAATTCCACTTGTATTGCAAATAATATGCACCAAACCCCCTTGTGTTACGGAAAACTTGTATGGAATCCCTAAATAGTTAACGGTGTTAATTATTAACGGAATGGGGATTTCATGGAAGCTAAAATAAAACACAAGTGGATTTTATGCAATAAAATTAACACAGTAGAGTTTGGTGTAGGTTTTCCATAACACATAAGGGTTTTATGCAATTTACCCGAGTTTATTACAAAATTAAATGTCTAGCAGGGCGGTGCGGGTTTTGCAACATCAGCGGCGTAACGGCCCCATTGACATCGTAATAATTACAAGGGTTAACCACGAAAAGACCCATAACAAGGACACTTAATTAAAAGAGGGACATCCAACTTTTTTGTCTTTCAAATAAATCCAGCTCATTCAAACTTATTTGCAAATAAGGAAAATCTTTTTATATATACCAACATTACCCATTATTCATTGAAACTTAATTCAACTCCAATTTCATGATTTATACTCCAATTTAGCCCAATTTCATCAATTAAACAATTTTAACATAATTTCAATTTTGACCCCAAATTTAACCCGCCACCACCTGAGACCGCCGGTCTCCGGCGTTGATTTTTTTTTTTTGAAAAACTTTTTTTCCCTGAAACTTTTTTCCGGCCGGTCAACTGCCGTTGACCGCCGGGTCTCCGGCGTTGACTTTTTTTTTTTTTTTTTTTTTTTTTTTTTTTTTTTTTTTAATAATTTTGTTTTTTCATAAATAAAATATTTTAATTAATATTACTTTCTTGGCTACTAAATTACTGTCTCCGGCAGTTATTTAACTATCGGAGACAGTAATTTTTCTGTTAATTGACTTTTTTTTTTCTTCAAAAATATTTTAATTAATATTACTGTCTTTGCTCCTAAATTACTGTCTCCAGCAGTTATTTAACTGTTAATTGATTTCTTTTTTTATAAATATTTTAATTAATATTACTGTATTCGTTGCTAAATTACTGTCTCCAGCAGTTATTTAACTGTAGGAGACAGTAATTTAACTGTTAATTGACTTTTTTATTCTTAAAAAAATATTTTTAATTAATATTACTGTATTCGTTGCTAAATTACAGTCTCCAGCAGTTATTTAACTGTCGGAGACAGTAATTTAACTGTTAATTGACTTTTTTTTTTTTGAACTTTTTTTTCTTTAAAAAAAATATTTTTAAGTAATATTACTGTCTCCATCAGCTATTTAACTGTCGGAGACAGTAATTTAACTGATAATTGACTTTTTTTTTGTTTTGAAATTTTTTTTCTTAATAAAAATTATTTTAATTACTATTACTGCTTTGTCTGCTAATCTACTGTCTCCAACAGTAATTTAACTGTTTTAGACAATAATATTAATAATATTACTGTTCGGGAAAATAATATTCATAATAAACTGTCCCAAACAGTAATATTACTGTCTGAGACAGTAACTTAGTAGCCAAGGCAGTAATATTAATTAAAATATTTTTTTCTAAGAAAAAAGAATTCAAAAAAAAAAAAAAAAGTCAACGCTGGAGACCGGCGGTCAACGGTGGTTGACGGGCCGGAAAAAAATTTCAGGAAAAAAAAGTTTTCAAAAAAAAAAAATTCAATGCCGGAATCTGGCCGGAAAAACAATTTTAGAAAAAAAATTATTTTCTGAAAAAAAAATATTTTAGGGGTTAATGTGATATATTTGTTTAAATCTGGGGTCAATGTGCAATATTAAGGAAGTTAGAACATAATGGATGGAACTGATAAGAATTATACTATGGAAGGTATTTTAGACTAAAGACATGGGGATGAGTTTAATTGAGAGACTTTTTTTGTGGACCAATGTGCATTTAAGTCCCATGTGATGTGTCTTTTTGCCATTTGCCTTAATTAGAATGGATTATAATATGAGGATATCGATAAATTAAATGTTGGTAATGTACTGCTTAAGTATTAGATTTTGCAATAAAATGAAATTGAAGAACGATCAATAATTTTCATGTTTAGCTTTAAGGTACAAACATTGATTTAATTTGCTCTATTACATGCATGGGAGCCAATCAAATCATTAAAATTAACGAACGTAGTTTAAAGTGACACTGATCTCCACGCAAACAGCACAACCACAAAGACGACCACTCAAAAGAAAAGTAGAAAGTGGAAAGATCATTAATGCTTTAATTTCATTATATTTAGATCAACTTTAATTCTAAGTTTTCTTTGGGGGTTGAAGGAGACGACTGCACTAAAGCTAAAGGTCAAAAAACGAGCATTCAAAGCAACGAAAAGCAATTTGCAGGAGGATACCACTTTATATTCAACTTGTTTATTTACCTTATGCAAATGTTAAGAAAAGTAAAACTTTAAATTTGAATTAGTGCTACTTTTAATTTGCAATTGAAAAGGTGTAAATATATATACTTTTGTAGCTAGAACCAATTTTGCTGCAACTCTTCCTTTGTTATGAAGTATTTGACTAGTACTCTATTATGAATTTCACGACCACGAACCACTTCATGATGTGATCACCGACTATTACTCTATCGTCAGTGGTGGAACCAGCATAGGGCCGGGGGTCATGTCCCCCAACATTTCTCAAATCACTAGCTATAAATTTATATATAAGTTTTTTTTTTGTGTACAGTAAGTAGCATTAGGGATCTCTCTCATAATTTTTTTAATGCATTCGGCTCTGAACATAGAATCCTGGCTCCACTAATCTCTATTGTATACACTTGCATATTTTATATGTAATTTCAATACCACTTGTGTTCTGGAATTAATTCGTTAGAATTGACTATTTTAATTTGATGTTCTATCTTAAAATTTCAAAATATAATATACAAAGAAAGTATAAAAAAGGATTTTGTTTATGCATAGTTGATAGTACTCTTGACAATAGTGGATGTGGTCATACATTTCTAAAACGTTCTTGGTGGATATAAAAAAAAAAAAAAAAAAAAAAGAAAGAAAAAAGAAAAAAACAATCAATTTTAAAGCAGATATTCAAGGTTCATTTGAGTTTGAACATTGGAGTTTACAACATGATATAAACATTAATTATGGAAATATAAGCAAATTACCTATCTAATTTAGAAAAAATGTGAAGGCAGAAGCCAAGAAGAACCACCACCCGGAGCGGCGGAGCTTACCACTTTCGGACGAATAGCCACTCTCCGAGTACCGCGCGTAGCACTTGCCCAAGAACACGTCCCCCGAAGTAGACGTCCCGCACTCGGTTTTCAACCGTTGGATCGCCTCCGATAAACAATCCTGGCACTCACCCATACTCAAATCCTGGGTGCACTGCACCATACCCTGTACTCTCCCGGACCCACCGACCCTAAAGTAGTGCCCGCCGCCCGTCAGATACGCCAGCACAGCATCCCTCCTAGTCAGCATGTCGGAGTCGTACCCGATCGACGCCCCACACTTATTCGACACCACGGCCTTGTCCTGAGCCCCCAAGAACGACACGTTGTCGTACTTTATAAAACAGCCGTCCAGCTGGAGGGCGCCCCCGGAAGTGCCGACGCAGTAGGTCCCGATTCGGGAGACCGCGTCGGCCGTGCAGCTGCGGCAATCGGAGGGGGAGAGGTCGCCGCGGCACTGGAAGAGGCCGTAGACGACGTCGTTCGGGGCGGAGCCGGGGAGTGAGATCTTGAAGTTGTTGTAGGTGGAGATGGAGGCTGAGTTGACCAGGGAAGCGAGTGCCGAGTTGATATTGGACTCGTAGGGGGTACCGGGGTTGTATTTGAGCTGGGTGCAGCCTACGTATACAAATGACTCTAGTGAAGAAGATGATGATGATGAAGGGGTTGCCAAGAGTGAGATAACGATTATTAGGAAAATACGGAGAGCAGAAGATATGGGAAAACCTTCTTTGCCGTGCGTGTTCATTTTCTCAACTTCTTTCTATCACTATGTGTGTGTGGATGGAGCGTTGGATGTAAGAGAGTAGGGCTGCATAGCGTGTATGTGTGTTTTATTGATATCTTTTTTTGATGAGAATGTTTTATTGATATCTCTATTGTTTTTTAACTAAAATAAAATAATATTGCTTCATTGGATAAATTAGGAGAACCCCACTCAATTAAAGTTCACATAAATAAAAAAAAATAGAAAAAGGAAAAAAAGAAAAAATCATGAATCGATAATACTACGTAGTTCGTTGTAGTTTGTTGTTGGGCTAAATACTTAACACGTAAGTGCACGTATCGCAAACAAGTAGTAATATAGGACTCGTGAGAGTTGGATGTCGATTCCACGGGGAATACTTAAATTACCTAATCATAAGTATCAAATTCCCACAATTATGATTTTTATTCAGCCTACGCAAAGTTGTCAAATTTAATCAAATAATTATACTAATTATGAAAGCAAGTAATCACGAGAAAATATCAATATAAAAACGGATCTAGGATTTTATCTTCCCCCTATGCGATAATTCTTCACCCAACTAAACCTCTATCATGCAAGTTACGATTCCCGATTATTAACCCGAGACACTCAATTACTCATAACCCGCTGTCGCGTGTATTATATTATGAGTATATTATTTATAACCGATTCATTATATGTCTATGCAAACCAATTATGAATAAAACGTTAAATAACAAGTCTCGTAAACGGCTACCTAAGATATAGGCAGCCATTATTGAGATTTGTGCTTAATGCTTTGTTCTTGATTGAATTGCGTAGGAATACCGTAATTTAGTCTTGAGTAATAGAATCATAATACACGCGAAAGCGGGTTGTGATTAATTTAGCATCTCAGGTTAGTAATCTGAATGATTAATTTAGCATCTCAGGTTAGTAATCTCAGGTCAGTAATTGAGGGAATTGGGGGATCAATAATAATCACAAAGGGGAAGATAAAATCCTAGACTCGTTTACTTTGATAATCTTCATGTTTATTTATTTTTCTTGCTATTTTATTTGCGTTTAATATTTTAGTTTTATTTAGTTAATCATCATTAATTAGACTGTGTAGGGTGGACTTGAACATAGTTGGGATAATCTAGCGCTTAGAATTAGATAGTTGAATATTCTCTGTGGGATCGATACTTGGACTTAAAAATCCACTTTATTACTTGTACGATACGTGCACTTGCGTGTAGGTATTACAACCAACAAGTTTTTGGCGCCGTTGCCGGGGAATATAATAAATTGTCTATTTTTTCTGACTCTAGATTTGAACAATTCTCTCGATTCACCCACATTAATTTTTTTTTTCTTAGTTTTATTTTATTTTAATTTTTCTATTTGGTTAGATGTCAGGTTATAATTTACGTGCACTTCAAACGGGAAATGAATGGCTTCCGTCTGGCGAATACCTCCAAAACACCTATGATATGCTGTTATTTTGTTCAATATGTGGTGGAGATCATTACACTAACCAATGTTGGTATGCACCAAAGGCGAATAATTTCATCAATAATACCAACAGAGGTTATTGGAACACATACACAAACACATACGAACAGAGCATTCCGAGCCAAACTTTCAACGATTTTCAACACCGAGAGCCACAATTTGATGATTTTCAAACCAATTATGCAATACCACGAGAACCCACTATTCAGGAGTGTTTTTTGAAATCCATCCTTGAAGATTTTATGAAATCCACTCAAGCATATATCCGAAGACTGGAGATATAGTTGGAAGAGATCAAGTTCCAGAGGTCTCTTGAAAATATTCCAGATGATATCGAGAGTGGTTGCAACAAAAAAAATATGTCTGAAACTTGTAGTGACAAAAATCCTTTAGACCTAGAAAATAGTGTCGATGAGAGGGAAAAAGAAATTACGAAGACGCTTAAGGATGATGAATCTGAGACTGCAATCGAGCTAAACTCCAAAGATGTCTCGGAACAAAAGAAGAAGGAGATGGATGTGGTTAGTGAAAATATTCAAATTGAGGATCTTATTGTTGTTCATGACGTGGCTTTGAAGGCATCAATAGAGGTTGATAAGAAGGCGAATGTGTTTGAAGTGGAGGTTATACGCAGACTTGAGATTTTTGTGTACCAATTTGAGGGAGCGGGTGATGAAGATGTTAGAGTAGGTGACCAACAAGCCAACATGTGGCTGTGGTCTTTCGTATTTATCATGGTAATAAACGAACCTTTATTCGTATTAATGATAAAACAACTTGGCATTCTATATCTTTGTCCATTTGTCACAAGCATAGATATAGTCCTTACAGTTATTACAAGTACTAGTAATTGATCGTTAGAATCGTGAGATATTTACTTAAGTATTATAAATGTTAAACGTGAGTCGAAGGGTTACGCCACCAATGAGGATATCGGCCTTTCCCATTAAGAGACTAGCACTTAGTGTATGTGTACTGCATCTCATGAGTAAACGGTATTGTGATATCGGCATGCATAAGTGGGTGCTCGTAAGTTGACGAGTTCACTGAACTCCCTCACCCTAGAAATCTCTAAGTGGTTCCCAATAATCGAGTAGAGATATCTATGATATAGTTGTACAAAATTAGTCCTTATGACCTAAACATCACCGTGACTTCACTAGAGGACCAGCTGTATCGTGACCTGTCCCTGAGTTCCACCGAGGACCATCCCAAGGGCCAGTGTTCGTGCAGTCCGAAATCTAGTGGGAGGTCTGTGCATTGTAGTCAGGGATTCGATCGCTAGAATAGTCTTGGATGTCCTGTGTATTCTGATAGTTTGTAATCATTCCAAGTCTCTGGCCAGAGCTGACTAAGTGATGATTAGAGAATTCGATTCTCTAAGTCATGCACGTAACGATTACAACACTTAGAACGATCGCACCGTCATTGAACAAATAAAGAGGTCTCGACGAACCAATGCCTCTAGTTCAATCGGGACATACGAATCGAAGGAATCGTACTGTACGTTAACTAGATCTAAAGGTTCTTGCAGGCACTTCATTTGTATCTAGGGAATCATGACGCGTAGTTGCTAGACGCCAATCTTGATTCGTTGGGTGATTAAGGTGAAACGAGCCTCATCTTCATCGTAACTCTAAGGGACGAGCTTTGACCACAAAGGGTAGTGGGCCCACGGCTAGGTTACACCTGAACCATCGAGGGTCACACTGCTCGTGCACATGAGATCTTTGAATAAACGGTCAGAGATAAAATCGTTTATCTTTGCATGATTAGAAGTCAATATGATTGGGTCCAACATTCGTAATTTGGAATTATGAATGAGAATAAGAAAAGGAAAAGAATAGGCAAACGTATCAGTGGACTTTCTAAATCGGGAAGATTCCAAATTTAGAAAGTGCACTGAATTAGGGTTTCCACTTTTGGAAAGTTGGAAATCGAGAGTTGGCACTCGTAATGACGAGGACATTATAATGATTCCGAAAATGTAATCGTTGCAATTTTACGATCATTGAATTGAGAGAGACGGGCAAGTAAAAGAACTAACGAACTTAAGCTGTTGGGCCCGGTCCAACTTAAGCCCGTTAGGGTTTTATGCAAGACACTATAAATACTTGATTTATAGGTCTTGCACAAGACAACACACACAACCCTAACCCTAGCCGCTCCCCTCTCTCTCTCTCGGCCACTCTCCCGCGGCCACCACCGGCGCCGTCGCCGGAATCTTGCCGGAATCGGCCATCTCTTGGCCGATTCACATTGGTAGTTCTTTCCTTCTTTCTATTCTTCCGTTTTTCTAACTATTACATGTCTAGTGCCACGTGTTTAGTAGATCGAAGTATACGAGGTGAAATCCGAGAGGAGGAAGATCGAAGATCGAAGAATCGAGGAGCAGCACACGAGCCGACGCCGCACACCTTCCCACGCACCGCCCGAAGACAGCGCGTGAGCCACACGTGCCGCCGCTGCTCGTCTTGCCGCTGCTGCTGTTCCACCGCTGCTGCCCCGGATTGCACGGATTGGTTTCCGTGGCAATCTAGCTTTGCTTAGTGCGCCTACCTCACGCTTCGAGAGGTAAATTTTCGAATCTTTTGTAGTTAGATTCGGTTATGTTTAAATTGAATACATATATTCGTTCTTGTATGATTTTATGTGATTACATGAAATGTTTATTTGTTGCGAGCATGATTATTTAATTTAAACACGAGCATGCTAATTGATTTAAATTCAGTTAAATAATTAAGCATGTATGTTATTTTAATTTCGCTGGAAGCGCAAATGTACGCAATTAATTGTTTTCAATTATTGGGCATGTGTTTATGTGTTTTAATGTTGTTTAAATCGCATAAAATTTTTGTTTTCCGCTGTGTACACGTGTCTGATTCCCAACAGAAGATCCCATCTTGGCTTCGCACCTATTGATTACAACCAAGAAAGACTACAAGCTAAAGTGGACCCTGACATATTGCAATCCTATCCTTGTATCGGTTACAGTTGAAGTGAAAGAGCTCATGGATGGATGCACAATCTACAAGGATTTGGATTGGACATGAAATTTCAAGAAGTAAAGTCTGGCTGAAGACTTAAAATTTAGCGCTTCTAAGGAGGCAACCCGAGCATTTATCGTTGTTTTTTTACTCATATTTTTCGTATTTTTAGTTTTTTTTTTAATTTTCTTAGAATCTATATAAGCTTTCAATCTAATAATTTAATCATGTTTGAATTTTTAGGTAGAAAAACGGACACAAAATGCCTAGACGGTCGTCCGAAAATCAAGCCAAAACTCCAGATGGCCATCCGAAGAAGTTACGACGAGTTGTGAACCTTCTGGAATTGAGACAGCCGTCTCAAACACAGTGCAAAAGTTGAAGCGGCCGTCCGGAACACCCCTGAATAAAAAGAAAAAAAAAAATTTTAGAAAAATTGAAAAAAAAAGAAAAAAAAAAATAAAAGTTTGCTTGAAAGAGGATGAGATGGAGGAATGCAACACGTGGAGGACGTTTCGACTAATCAAGGTGTATTCTACCCTTAAACTTTGTTTTAATTACATTGAGGACAATGTAAATTTTAAGTTTGGGTGTGAAAAAACACTATTTATGTGCTTTATATGTTTTAGATTGCATGCTTTAGGATTTTTTTTTTCTTTTTAGTCGTTTTCGTTTATTTATTGTTTTCTTTAAAAAAAATATTTAAGTTGAATGCATTAATGAATTTTGATGATGAAAGATGGCCAATGTTTGATGATGATATTACTTATTTTGTTGTAGCTATACTTGAATTTTGTTGAGCTTTTGATTCAAAGTAATTTAGGAGTGAGTCATTGTTGACAATCATGAATTGTGTGTTGCTTTTGTTGAATTTTTTTTTTTTTTAAACATGGAGTTAATTTATACTATATCATATGATGTTCGGTTTTAGAACTCACCTTAGGAATTTGCAAAGTGAAGTGTTGAGTCGTTGAGTGATTTGGGATGTGATTTGGGCCTTCTTTGTACTGTTTGAGCCTTTCAAGCCGACATTTTATTGAAATTTTTCCTAGAACTTTGATTGTGCCTTGGAGAAACGGTGTTCTTTCTTTTAGCCAAAATAAAGTGGGTATAGTAGATGGAGATTTCTTGATAAATTATCCCTTGGAGTTTGGATGCAAATTTGTTACGTTTTTCTTCTTCTTCTCAAATAAAAAAAATAAAAAATAAAAAATAAGAGAAAACAAAAAGAAAAAAAAAAAGAAAAAAAAAAGAAAAAAAAGAAAGAAAGAAAGAGAGTGAAAAAGAAAGAAGAAGAGGAGGGAAAAGGAGGACATGCACAATTATTCAATAGATACTCGAACCATACCCCAAGAGCAAAAGTGAAAACTTTTGAACTCTTGAGAATCGAGTAGAATAATAAGTCCTTATAGGTGAATAAGCGATTCAAAAAGCCTAATCTTCAAATCTCCGCGAATACACCTCGAAACAGGCAATTAAAACGATCTAATACTGGCTAAGGTTCTTCGAAGGTGTGAAGAGACAAATTTAGTGCTCAACTGGGAAAAATGCCACTTCATGGTGCAAGAAGGGATTGTGCTAGGACACAAGGTATCAAAGAAAGGCTTAGAAGTCGATCGAGCAAAAATCGAAACAATCGAGAAATTACCGCCACCAATTTCAGTAAAGGGAATTCAAAGTTTTTTGGGACATGCAGGTTTCTATAGGCGGTTCATGCAATTAACACACTCATCCGGTGAAAATTACTCGAAGGCTCTTCTATCCCTGTTCTAATTATTAAAACGATCTGTCAATCAATTCTAACAATAACATATAGCAACATAAATTAGCTAGGTTCATTATGAAAAGACATGGGAAAACCATCTTTGCCTTGCGTGTTCATTTTCTCAGGTTCTTTCTATGTGTGTGTGTGTGTGTGTGTGTGTGTGGATGGAGCGTTGGATGTGAGAGAGTAGGGCTGCATAGTGTGTATGTGTGTTTTATATAGATATTTTTTTTGATGAGAATGTTTTATTGATATCTTTATTGTTTTTTAACTAAAAAAAAAGGGAAGTTAAAAATATTGCTTCACTGGTTTAATTAGGAGAACCTCACTGAATTAAAGTTGACATACATAAGAAAAAAACAGAGTTCATGAATCATGTAGTTTGTTGTCGTCTTATTTGTCTTCCTTAAAGTGTGAACTTTAGCAACATATATTTGATTCCATGTAAATATTTCTCAATAAATACTAATTCTACTCTCAAAAGGTACTCTGATATTATTATTTCATGTGGGTGCTAATTGTAATATATGGTTTTGAATAAAATATGACTTTACTAATCTTTGTGTATAATAAGTGTTACAGTGATGTCATCATTTAAGAGGGTGTTAATTGTTTGGTTGCAGCTATACGCAATACTAATTCCACTTGTGCAAGACCAAATTAAAGAAAGATTCCAAAAGATTCCATTTTATTAAGATGAAATGACAAATATACACATAAATTAAATTGGCTTTTGTTAGCTCATGCAAGACCAAATAACAAATAATAAAAAAATATGAAACAACTAAATTTCGACATTAAGGTGTCGAATATATGTCCATAAATTCGACACCTTAATGTCGAAATTTAGTAAATTTTGGACTAATTTGCTAACAGTTAAATTTCGACACTAAGGTGTCGATTTTGTACTCCAAAATCGACATCTCAATGTCGATTTTTACCTACAAAATTCGACATGTACATGTCGAAATATGAAACAACTAAATTTCGACATTAAGGTGTCGAATATATGTCCATAAATCCGACACCTTAATGTCGAAATTTAGTATATTTGGACTAATTTACTAACAATTAAATTTAGACACTAAGGAGTCGATTTTGTACTAAAAAATCGATTTTTGCCTATAAAATTTTTGCCTATAAAATTCGACATGTACATGTCGACTGCGTCTGCGCGAATTGTTTTTGGAAAAACGATATTCTAGCTAAAAAAACACATAAATGCATAATTTATTGGATTATTTCACCGTAGATTCTTCTATTTTGATGTCTTATGACTCCATAATTGCCATCTTTGTACGTTTTGTTGAGTTTTGATGATTTTGAATGTTTAGGTTTTGTGGGTTTATAGATGAGGAAGAAGAAAGGTTTTGATGGAGAAGATGAGAGTTGGTCTTGTAGTTTTGTGATAGGTTTTTTTTTTTTTGTTTTTGAATTTTTGGTATTGCACATTTGGAATTTTCTATTTTTTTAACAAGTAAGGGTATTATAGTATTTATACATTGAAAATTTTAATTTGGTCTTGCACAAGTGGAATTAGTCTTGCATATAGCCGCAGCCTAATTGTTTTCTTTCGAGTGTTTAACGGTATTAGAGATGTAATTCAGTAATTCACTAACAAACTAACGGATTACGCCCTCGCGCAAATTCCCTCAGGGTGCATTTGGATGGAAGGATTTGGGGAAGGGATTTCAATCCATAATAACAAATCCGTTGGATTTGTTTGGATTGAGGGATTTGGGGATGGATTTCAACACCCCTCATTTTTAGTTATGTTTTGAGCAATTGAGGTGGATTTCAAATGACTCCAAAATTGGAGTCATTTCAAATCCCTTCCCCAAATCAAATCCCTCCCCAAATCCTTCCATCCAAACGCACTCTCATTTTTTTTATAATAATTTGACATACTCTCGAGCTAATTTGAAATATATAAAATGTCATTTTAAATCAGTTTTAAACCATAGCCTACTCATATCGATCTCTCTCTTCGTCTCTTAACTCTCATATAAAAATCCCGCCCCCCAAGGTCTTCAACCGGCGATGATGTTTCCTGGAGTCATAATTCTCTCTCCGGTGATCGGAATTCGATGGTTTAACTACCGTTAGATTCCTCTCGTCGAACTATTTCTTTTGTTGGTTATTTCATTCATTTTGGAGCGCTAGATCTGTTTCTGCAATTGTATTTTAGTCGGCGCGTATTTTGACGACGGTGGATCTTTTCAGATGAGTAATTTGTGTTCCGGCAGTTGGAATTTGACGGGCTACCCACCGTTGGATTCCTCTCGCCGAGATCTGTATATTTATGACAATTTCGTTCATTTTTTTTATTGTAAATTTTGTTTCTATAATTTTTTTTAATTTGCGAGCGCTGAACCTTGGGTGGTTGGCGGAGCTTGGAATTTTGTAGGAGGCTCTTGGGGTGAAGAGTCATTGGCGGTTTGGCTTAAAATTCGTAGCATTTTGCAGCTATGAGATCTCTCTCTTCCTATCTCTCGATCTCTTAGTGGTTGTTGATTTTTGAGTGTTTTGATGTTTCTTCAATTTTTGTTGATTTGCACTAAAAAAATTTTTTGCTTTGATTTTGCAGCGTAATGGAAACCATTGATCCTCTCCTTGAAGGTGTCAAAAGTTTTTGTTGAAGTTACATATGCTTCAAGCTACAGTGTTCTGCATACTGTATACATTACTGTACAGTTATGAGGTGATTTATAATATAAATATTGAAATTGTAAATTTTGGTTGTTGGGGTTTATGAATTTCTTTTGTATAAGCAATATTCGTGTGTGTACACAATTGATCGACTAAAAATTTCGGGTAGAAAGAAAGAACATAACTGCGAATGACTATAGTTTACTACAATTACATGTAGTTATTTTTAGTAAATTAAACATATCGATTTAAAAAAAAAATTAATAAAAAATATATAAATAAAAAAATAAATTAAACAAACATGTATTAAAAAAATAAAAAATAAATAAATCAATGAAAATGCTATATGCAGGCCAAAATGTTGAATGCAGTTTGACGAAAAATTGCATATAAGGGCATTATAGTACTTTCGCCTCTCAGGGGGTGTGCCAATGGATGATTTTGGTTCGGGTTTATCCGTTGTTTATTAGGCACCTAGCGGTGTATATAAAATAAGCCATTTTATTTATAAGGTTCTCCTAGTAGGTAGTTCTTCTCAAGTTAGTAAGTTGAATTTAAGACAAAATGCACTTCGTCCACTACAAATTTAAAAAAATCGCACTTTATCCCCCTACAAATTAAAAAAAGAGGCGTCCCCATTTCAAAATTTTGTTTTTGTTGCACTTCGCCCCAAAGTTAAATTTTCGGCGTATTTTTTACGTGAGTTGAGAAAAGTCCACCTGCTTAAAGGGTATATATAATTTCAAGGTGTATATATAATTTGTCATACCCAACCCAAATTATCATTCATATAACCCCGAATTACACATTTGAGTTCAAACCAATTGAAAGAAATAGGGTTCTTCTATCCAAAAGATCGATTATTTACTCCAAACGCAAAATGGTGAAAGAGCTTTAACAGAGGTAAGATATTTGTACATTGCATGATTTATGTTCAATAGTTTGAGCTAACATGTATGGGTTTTTTGAATTTCTGAATTCTTTGCATTTTATAAGAGTAGTTATGTAAAATCATTGCTTCTGAGGTAAGACGTTCTATAAAAAACGTCTTGGACTGAGCAAAAACCTGAAAGAAGATACAATACTTGCATAAGTATAAGGTATATATGAATTGCTCTTTTAATTTCTTGTATCTATATACACGGTTGTTGTAATTTTTGTCAAATCTAATTTGCATTTTCTTTCATTAATGTAAGAAGTAGGTGGGTGTGCATTTATTTTGTTGGATTGACCCACCTATGGGGTATAGATCTACTCAAATAATTCCTGGGTTTACTTCGTCGAGTTAATGGATATGGGGCTGAAATAACACAAAAAAGATCAAGAGAGAATAAATTATGGATTTACTCGCATTTTTTTGGCTGTTCATCTATTGGTTGTATGGAAGCTTCAATAGAACGAAGAAGAACAATAGTTTGAAACTTGCTTAATGGACAGTTGGACAGAAGATTATTTGATGGTTTGTGTGTTTAGGATGATTTGGTTGTTTTCGTAAGATCGTGGTTTATGTTTTTATCATAATGTAAGGATTGTCAATGTAGCAATTATTGACTATATGACAAGGACAATTATCTATATTGTTTGTAATGTATTTGATTTTAAGGTAATGTAATGTATTATCATTTGAACAAATTTACAATATGTATTATAACGGATTTTGATAAATATTTTCATCAAAGTTTTGCATAACAAAGTTTACCATCAAAATATCGCAAAAAGAGCCAGTTTTGGGCATCGAAAGATCCGCAAAAAAATAGTCAATATCTAGTGATTTTTTTTCATGCATAAGAGTAAAATGTACTGAAATTGCTTCCACTCCTAAGAGCCCGTATTTTGAGCCGGGTCCATCTTGGAGCTGACTCAGAAAATTCTATTTATTGTGGATTGTTTCCTCTTGAACATGTCTTCTTTTTCCTCACCATCATTAAAAATATGAATTAATAAAATAAAAATAATAACATACAACTAATCAATAACAAATATAATGTACGTGCAATTTCAAAGTGGTAGATACTCCTGCCATAGCTTCATTTGTTCTGGAACATGCACTCTTATAGTGCCAAACTCTTTACAAATACCACATTTATTTTGTGTCCCGTTTCTTAACAACTTCTTCATGGGTTGTTTCTTTCTAACCTTATTTGGCCTACTAGGATGTCTTTCCAACAGATGAAATGTAATGGTTTCCAGAAGATTTCGGCCACTCTTCTAAGCAATGCATAGAGTTCAACAATCTAGTATAAGCCTTCAAGAATGTCTCCTTTTTATAGGTGTCAACCACATAGTTTTCAGGTGCATAATGCATAAAAAACGTACCTGCAATAGCATGTTTACAATGTATTCCAGAAATATCCCACTTCCTACAGCTTCAAGTTATTTCACCCAAATATGCTGTGAACTTTTCTTGAAATGCACCAATAACTTCAAACTGGTCAGGCCGGCTCATTCCATTCAACATTGTATGTCATAGATTTTTTCTTCAGCTCATCTAGATTTTTTTTTGGACATAATATTCCACTGCTTTTGTTGATTAAGTCAATCTGTTGATTAAGTCCATCTGTTGATAAATCCTCTTCATCAATAGAAACCTGACCGTCTCAAGCATAGAAATTATTGGCATGTCTCTACTTGCAAGTATCATACCATTAAAACTCTCACACAAATTATTAAGCAACATATCACATTTAAAATAAGAGCTGAAATATGGTCTTGATCAATCCTGAGGTGCCCTAGCTACTAACACTACTATCAACTGTTCCCGGCTCATTTATTGTTGCATTAAAATCAATAACCCTAGTTGTTGATGCTGCTCTCCACAATAACTCTTTCAGCTGCAAACCTTTGTTACTCAACTTGAAGTTACTTTATAGATGCATAACACAACAACATCTGGTAATAGTTGTTCAGCTGACTTAACAATCCATTTATAGTTATTACCAATCTTTAAACCTACAATTATCAGCTCCAAAAACCACAATCATGGTGCAGTTTTCTCCTTCTCTACAACAACATAAGCAACATGATACATTCCATTATTTCCATTACTCTCAACCGCAGTTAAGAGAATTCCTCCACTTGCACCCTTGAAATGGCAACCATCCAATCCTATATGAGGCCTACAATCATCCAAGAATCCCTTTTTCAATACCCCCAAAATATACATCTTATGAAATCTCAACATGTTGTTTTCTCGTGTATGATTTTTTATATATAATGTAGTGTCAGGATTTGTAGGTTTCATCTCCTCTTCATATTCCCATATTTTTGCAAATTGTCGCAGCTCACTACCACGTGCTTGTTCTAGTCCTGTTTTTATAGCTTGATACATCTGAAATCTTGAGAATTCAAGTTGATAGTCCAGATGTGCAATAGTCAACATGGATTTGAAAGGACAATTTGGATTGGTTTTTATTTGATCATGGTACTTCTTTGCCACAAACCTTGAATTACATCTCTAACCTTGCTATGTTTGTCTGCTGCAACTGAGATCTTCCCCAATTGTCTTGATTTGCATTGCTTTTTCACCATGCTTGTACGAAGCATACATCATCCAACCACATTCTTCATCCTTACACTTTACCTAGATTCTATCAAGATTATTTTTTCATAAATGTTATGTCTCTTCCATATTTCATAGAATGCCTCGTTACAACTACTCTTAAGATATCAGTGGATGAAAAACATAGGTCAACAACAAGTTGTGGGTCTTCCATGTCTATTTTAGGATTGAGTAAAACATGATATGCATGATTACGTTCACATTTACCTTGTCCACCTTGATTCTCAAATGTTGGAGCATGAATAGTTGCATTTCGGTACAAGACTCCTTTGGATTTAACATCTTTACCTTTGAATGAGCGTGTTAGCTTAGATGGCGAGAAAAAAAATCAGATTTCATAAAACAATTTCATGAGAAGACAAGGCAACATATAGAGCGTCGGATTGAGCAATATGGCAAGCAAGCTAATAAGGGGCACAAGAAAGTTATCTTCGAACCAGGAGATTGGGTGTGGCTACATATGAGCAATGATCGATTTCCTCAACGGTGAAGATCTAAATTTCTTCCAAGGGGTGATGGAACGTATCAATGGCAATGTCTACAAACTACCAGGTGAGTATGGTATTAGTAGCAGCTTTAATGTTTCTGACTTATCTTCATTTGATGTAGGTGATGCAGATTTGAGGACAAATCCTTCTCAAGTAGGATCGACAGAATGATGCAAATGGCACCATAAGAGAAAAAATCCACCAAGATTCACTAAGATTGCCAAGCGGACCAATCACAAGGCTTAGAACCAAGCATTTCAAGGAAGCATTATATGGGCTGATTCAAGAAGAAGTTGAGATGGCAAACAATTGGAGGCCCAACATGAATTCATATCCATGTACAAGTCCATTTACAATTTAAATGAATCCGAATCAGACTGGAGGGAACCCAATCGTGAATATATCAGTTATGGAAGGTTCTAATTTAAGCAATCATATTTTTCAAGGCTTTGGAAGGTTCATGGTTTGTGCAATCAAGGATACACACGTTTTTCACCCTTTGGAGAGTCATTGACTTGTGCAATTTCAGCTTTAGAATATCAATATAATTATTTAGATGTTTCCTTAATTTAGATTCAATAAGTGTTAATTAGATTGGCTGATTTGATTAGATAGATAATAATTCATTGTTCTTAGTTTATTTCCATATATTAAAAAGTGTTGAACCCGATATAAAGGGGTTAAGTTATAAGCATTCAACAATCAATTCAGAAACCAATTTTGTGAGATATTAGTATTTTTCTTTCTATCTTGAAAGAGCTTTTGAACTTATCTAGTTATCTTGTGGCGTTCAAACAATAAGACATATCACCAAGATTCTTGAATTCATCTTTAATTCTTGGTGTGGCGTCTTTGTATCAATTGCATCATTGGTTCGTAATTTACTAATTACAATAATTGTATTACCAAAAACGAAAAAAATAATATACTTCATGAAAGTTTTTATTTAGTTAGCCATTCTGCAATATTCTTCCCCACGATACTTGCAACACTCTTATTTTTCTTAACTCCAGATTCCGACTCCTATAGCTCTTATTTCCTCAATTTCCATGGTAGCTTTTATTCGTAATAAATTTGGTATCTTCCATTTAATACCTTGATTGACATTTCAAAAATAAATCAAACAAGATTGTAATGACCATTAATGTTTGCGATTTTTTTTAAAAAAAAACATGTAAATTATAAACTGGAAGATGTATTAAGTTATGTCACCGACTATTGGAGAAATGACATTAGCAATTACGAAAAGCAAGGTTAATAGCATTGAAACCTAATATCTAATTGGAAGTTCATTAAAGATAACATCATTCATGAAATGAACATTACTTGAATGAAGCAATGTTGAGCACAAAGATTACTGCACTCGAATTGGATTGCACACATGATGAATTTGGTGTGTGCCCCACAATGAAGTAAGTTCTAAGTTTTCTGCTCAACTTCGAAGTTGTGAAAAAACTTGCCACAATTTCGCTTGTGTGAAAATGTCATCCGGTGGTAACTGATTTTTAGATTGACTTAGAATTACTGTTGTCTACCACTAGCTACTTAAGCAACGTAGCATTTTATTAAAGATTAAAGGTAATTAAATGTCAGTATAATTAATTTTGTATTGCAATATGTGCACCTCCAGTTTTTGTCTGATGGTATACATGGAACATGATTCGTGGTGTGTGGGACATGAAATAGTTTCTAGCACAAAATTTTCTTGTAGTACCTATTTTTAGTGTTTTGGGGAGTCATTGTATAATTAATTAATTATATTTGCCTTCATATAGCTAGGTCAATTATGAAACAAATACGAACAAGAACTTCATATAGCTAGGTCAAATTCTGAAACATAGGCGAACCAATTATCTCATTGTTTTAAAAATCTTATGATAATTTGTACTCTTGTAATTTTATTGTTTTATAATTCTCTATGGTCATTATAAATAGAACCAGTTATCGAAATAAATGAGATAATAGGTACATATAGAATAATTGTAGAGATGTTGAATTATATACTATCTACTTGTATCTAACTACAATTTTGTTACGAAAAATACTAGGAATTAAGATTAGTACATAGTGATCATAAATTAAAAAGTAGTATTGAACTTTTAAATATATTTTTTTTCATGAATAAGGATTAAATTAAGTATACATGTATGTATATAAACTTAAAATAATGTTTACATCTAAATATTTTAGTCGTTCGTTAACAATAAACTTAAAATAATTGGATCTAAAATAATATTCTTTTTGACTACTACGCGTTTCATTTTATCGAGATTTGTTTCTAACTCTGATGTGGTTAAATATTTATATATATATATATATATATATAATACATTTTTACACTATTACTATTTGTAACTAATCTTGGGAAGACATGAAAACAAAAAATATAACAAAGTACAGAAGATTAGGGCCTCAACACAATTTTCTTGAAAAAAACAGTCTTACAAAAAAAACTCGTCACGCGATTACAATTAACAGTTCATTGTTAATAAAGACATTAATTACACATAGATATTTCCATTTCATCTATATCAAATAATAAAATTGAGAAAGCATAATTTATGACTCAACAACAACTTGGTCTCATCAGTTCACACTTCATCATGTGCCAACGGGAAAAATAAAAAAGTCTCTCCATTCGATCCTAAAATAGTGTAACTCACGCATTTACATAAAACACATCATTGGATTAATCGGAAAATGGAACGCATCATTGGTAGACACATGCATTCAGTCTCACTAAGTGTCCAGTCCACCTACTATATATAGACACATTTAAATAATGTTCTCCTCTCCAAAGATTCAACCAAATACGAATTATTGCAAATTGTTTTAACTACCGAATATACATTTACCAGGTAAGTATTGCGATGATATATATTTATTTTTTTGGTGTATTTGTGTACAAGAAATCTTTATATTTGAAAATTCTATTATATACTATTACAACTTGCCTGTTGTAAATAGTATGGAATGTGTGGTTTCCTCACATAACCTCTTGATGGTTTTCAACTTCCCACAGTTTATTAACTACCCATATCTATTATATGGTGTTAGATGGTGTTAGTGGTGATGTAACTTCTACGTAACTTCCACCTGTAACTCCTTTGTAACTTCCCGGTGGTTACCACCTATATAAATGAGAAACACTCCCTCCCCACGAATCCCATAATTTTCTCTCTACGGATTGTTGTTCTTTGCATTCTCTCTTTCTCTCCTTGTCTTGTTATTTACATTCTTATGTATTTCCACAAACACAAACCAAAGAGCTAGATAAATAGGCCATTTTACAACATTGGCATTCTTCTAATGTTTTTTTTTCGTCTTATTAGAACGAAACAAAAGAAACATGCAGACTGATTCAATAGTTTCCCTCAAAGAATGGTAATTAATCAGCAAAACTGGAATGTCCAACTACAAGTTGTCCGACTCGGGTGTAAGATAATTTGTTGTGCAAACTTTGTTTCAAATGTTAAGAAGATGGTTATGGTCGATGAAGAAGTAAGTATAGCATCCTCGAAAAATTGAACTTCTCTCCAACATCAACCTAAATAAAGACCAAGCAGACTAATTGTAGGGGGAATATTTCGGGTAGTAATATTCAAAGAAGATGTCCAATGTTTCAATGCATGGTTACTTCTCATTACATAAGATGTGCATCGTTGGAATTGTTCAAAAGAGCAACCCCATGTATTTTACTCCACATCCAGATTTTGAATTGGTGCTGAAAGAAAACCACCACTATTAAAGAAAGACCGAGCCGAATTAATGAAGAAAACATCAGCCTCAAGTTCGTTGAGTTCAAAGACATAATATCAAAATTAATGATAAAGATTATTCCATAATTATTCTAGAACACATCGTTATCCAACATACTAACTATGATGAGTTCAACATCTTAGAATTGAATAGATGCTTTAAAAATTCAAAACCAAGGGTGAACAAAGTTTTTACTCTTCTATAATTTGTTGTTTGGTGCTTTAATGATTTTTAATGATGTATTATTTTGGCATTTGTAGATCCTCCCGTAAATTTTTTGACAAAATTTGTAGCATGTATTATCTCAAAATCAAGAGAAAAATGAGTAATCACCAACTACTTTTTATGGATTATAACATATCTTTTCAGTACATAGTTCACATTTCCGTTTAACGAATGTATTATTTGTCATGATAAAAACCTGTTGTTATATTTTGGTATTGGTCAATTTATTGATTTGGTTAAATAATAATATTACATGTCTTATTTGCACATAGCAACGTCTTCTTTGGTGATGTTTAGTCGCTTGTTCCGTGGAAAGATCTTAACCGATAAACTTTCTAACCCACTTTGTCAGTAATCTGATATGGACAAGAGAAACGTGGAACGAGCTTAAGGGAATCCCGAAAAGCCATTGACGTTTGTCGATAAGGTTGTAATTTCAAATTCACAGTACTGAAATATTGTTGCTGCTAATAACAATCGATCTAATTGCCCCACCATATTTATCTCATTTGTGCATTTCATTGAGGAAGAACCGAGTTCTTTAACTTCATCAATTCATGGGATTACTTTTGCCAAAAAGTAAGTCCAAAGGAAGAAATACAATTTTATCATTATTTGGTAGCATTTGAAATCATTCTCTTTCAAAAAGTCTTACAACACATACATATTCCATCAAATGTAATAAATTATTTACTTTCCACCAACAATATTGTCACGACACGTGCAACGCATGTGCATCTTCCTAGTATTAGAAAAAGGGTATTTAGGAGGAAGCTCACTCAATTTACTATTACAATGATACTCTGTAAGCTAACGAGGCTTTCTAGTTTCTCTATTTGATCTAAAGACTTTGATCTACAACTTGAATTATGATTTAGTCATGCTGAAAAACTTAGGAATGACTCATGAAATATCTTATTTTTGTTTTAACAAACAAGTCCAAGTAAATCTTGAAAAATCATCAATAATTATTGCAAAATATCTATAACTACACATTGAACTAACTTTTTATGGCCCCCAAATCTCACAATTTTTAAGATGAAAGCATGAGGTAGTTTTATTTATTTTGCAAGAGGACAACTACAATAAGTAGTATCTTTACAAGAAAAGGAGTTTAAACCAATACATTGTTTCAAAGTACTTAAACTCCTAGAACAAGAATGGCCAAGCATGTTATGCCAAGTAAATATCGAGACTTGATTGCAATGAGCTACATATATAACTGAAGGCTGAGAGGTCTCCAAAACATAAAGCCATTATACTCTTCTACACCTGTCAGTCATTCTTTTCAAACGATCCTGAATGACAAACTGAAGAATTGAAAAAGTAACAGTAGAAGCTTGAGCAATGATCAAAGAACTTACAGATAATAGATTAAACTTGAATGTTGCGATATAAAAAAATATTGAGATGATCACGAGAGGCACATCACTAATATAAGAAACTGGAAATGATGTATTGTCTGGTAGAATTACTGAAGCATTATGTACATGTCTTAGTGTAGAAAACAAAATTTTGTCATTAGAAATATGTCTTGATGCATCAAAATCTGTGGATCAAGAACCAACATGTAAAGAATCAAGAGGACATGAACATGAAGTAGAGAGACACAAACTTGTTTTACCAGCGACGTAACAAGTTACATTGTTGAATTCCGTAGAAGATGAGTCCATGTGGTGACCATAATGTGCAATCCGGGGCCGGCATTCCCTGCGTTGGTCAGATTAGAAGAAAACAAGTTGCTGCTGACACTGAGTTCTAGTGATAGACTGGAGTAGATTATCCATTGATGAACTAGAAGGATCAGAAATCTCAAATTTTCTACGGTAATGGGAATGAGTGCAAAATGGTCGATCCTTTCTTTTACCACCAAGAAGTTGGGGAAGACTTTTTTATAAGAAAGAAAGATCATTACATATTCATTTTGATGAAAATCCTCCTTGATTTTTTAAATGCCACCACATGTGCAACCATGACAAGAACAAGTAGGCTTGAAACTAGTGAGCTCATCCCAAATAGACTTCAAACGTGCAAAATAGACCTTGATTGAATGATGAATAATCTTGAGAAAGACTGGCAACATCACCTCTCAATTGTACTTTGTTGGAATCGTGCATTAGGATCATCCCATAAGTCTTTCGTTGAATTTGAATATATCACCGAAGCTTGGATATCCTTGGATAATGAGTTGAGAATCCATGAAAAAAATGAAAGTATTGTTAAGGACCCAAGAAATGATCAAGATCACATCATCATCATCATCAGTAGGCATGGGAATTCATCCATCAAGAAACCCTAGCTTATTTTCTACGGTGAGTGAAATGACAACCGCTCTGCTCCAGGAGGAGTAATTATCGCCGGTGACCAGCTGCGAGACCAAAATGAGACTTGGCCCCTCAGTATAGGAAGGAGAAAATACTGGCTATTTGGATCGTCGACTAAGGAACGATGAGTCGCCATTGAAGAGGAAAAAAAACTTCAAATACAGAGAATCAAATCGAAGAATTAGAAACGCAGAAGAAAATCTTTCGGGAATCGAAACACCGGCCACGATGAAATCAAGAAATAGATCGAAGAAGACCGGAAGCGAAAACCAAATCGGGTATCAGAAAACTGATAGCATATTGAGATCCATACAGTTGCGCTAACTAACTAACTTATTTAACAAAGTTAAAGTGTTATTTACATAAACCACGTTTTCTATTAAATGTACGTGCATGAACTGTGCATGTGTGTTCTAATAAATCAACAACATACAAAATTAAAATACCATATCAAGTATCTAACGTAATATATCACGAGTAGTTATCGAAGTTTTTGGTGTTCCAATTCGATCATTTTGATAACCTCAAAGTTATGGGGAAAATAAAACAAAAGATATGATAGAATTCGGGCTAGTTGTATTTTGAACATATATAAATGAAAACAATACTCTTTGAAGAATATAATGTCGTAAGAATTTTAATAGGTACATAAGTTTAGAGGAAGCAAGTCTGTTGTCTGTCTCTTATTATTATCATTATTCATTTCTTTTTTGAGGTTTACACATTTAATATTCCAACAATTTATATTAATGTATTGAGTAAAAAGCAGTTTACCCCTAAACTATGACCCATTTTGCACTTTATCCCCAAACAAATTTTTTTTCCACGTTTTTACCTAAACTTAATTTTTTGTTGCACGGTGCCCTAAAAATACAATTTTGACCGGAATCTTACACCACATGCCATTCACGTGAGTTTGGCAGGGTCAAAAGTGTCTATTCCCCTACATTCATCAAACTAAATAAAAAAGAAAGAAAAAAATAATAATAATAATAAAAGAAAAGAAAAGGAGCAAAAATCTGCAACCCCCTCCTCTTCCTTCTTCGAGAAAAACCTGCACACATGAGAGAACCAAAATTGTCTACGCCGCCGTAGAAAACCTGCTCCTAGTGCCTTTTCACCACCAACTCAAAGATGGAAGCTATATAAATATATTTTATTTGAACTAAATTTGGGGAATTTTTGGAATGACAATTTGGGATTTCCTTTGACCGTCAACACTGCTCCCGTTCTCCGCCGGCAAACTCGACGCTAACGCCGATGCCACCTCCGCAGCCAAACCCTGCAACTTTATCATCCACAAAAAATGCTACCAATCGCCACAACAAATAAACCACCCCGAGAATTAGGGAAAAAACAAGAAATTCTTTCACCGGAGAAATTGTTCCCTGCCCTAAATCTCAACAAGGCAATATGTCTCATGACCATTCTCCGCCTCCTCTGCCTCATCAGCCAGGGCGACAACACCGTCGCCGCCGTGGCCGTTCTCTCTCTTCTCAATTCATTCTACCATTTTTTCAATTACTGCTGCTTTCATACATTATTCATTTGTTTAAACCTACAGTCTGAGTTGTAGGGGTAGGGCTTTCAAAAATTTGTTCTGGAAATATTATATTAGTGTTGGTTTATTTAAAGGGGGAATATGTCAAACACCCTCCATTGGGTTTTTTATTCTTAATAAATCCATAATTAATTAATGGTATTTGAGATAAATCCATTGGACTTGAAAACCCATATATGCCCCTACTAAAAATTAAGCTGAATATTACGGTACATTAATCTCAAATCCCTCCCAAAAATAAACCAAAAACCAAATCAATCCCAAAATCCCATTGCCATATAATTCGCCCCTCTCTCCCCAAATCACGGTAGAAAAAACCACTCCGGCCAAACCCATTATCCCCCGTTTTATGCGATGCCCCACAACACGGTAAAAGCCGTTCTTGTTTTACTCTGAAATCAGAGACGAAAACTGCTAGAGGAAGCAAAAATTCGTCGTATTTTTGTACAACGGCAAGATGGTACAGAAATCAGCAGCGAAAAGTAAGTAATCTGGGTTACCATAGGTTGAATTAGTAGAAAACCACAATAAATCGAAATGGGTGTTCTTTTCGGGTTTGTGCATGTGCTTACCGTAATCTGTAATTTTTTACAGGGAAGAGGAAATCCAAAACCGGTCCTGACATTATGCACTTGGATGTTGGTGAGTTTTTAAATCTGTAAATGGTGAACAAATGTTACAGTTTTGTGTTGTTTGTTGCGATGAGTGTTTGCCCATATATAGTTTCGGAGTGCATTCTTAATTTGGAAACAACCTTTTTGGTTCGAAAAAAATGTTTGAAGTGGAAGTCTGTTACCTCGATGTGTATTCTGATATGTGTATGTTTAACCATTTAAGTGTTAGTGTGGTTTTGTCCTGGGTTCTGTTTTAACAACCCAAATATAAACGTTATTTTGTTTAAGTGGTTTTTTGAGTTGATCTCAAAACCACTTCATATGACTCCAACTCACTTAAGTCAATTTAGTGGAAAATCAACGATATTTACATGATATTTTTTTTCCTCAGGTTTTACGGGTTGGTTTTTAAACCACACAAAGTTATGTGGTTACAATTAAGTGGTTTTGAGTTTTGAGTTATGTGTTTACAATTAAGTGGTTTTGAGTTTGGAATATATTCGGTGGTTCTGTGTTAAGTCGTATTTTCCTAGATATTACGTGTATTAAGTGTTTAAGTGGTAGTTGATTAAGTGGTTTTCATTCTTGATCTTTACATGCTAATGTTTTCGCTCGTTTTATGGTTTGTTTTTTAAACCAAACAAAAGGTATATGGTTTTGTTTACAAGGTTTTAATTATGTACGTGTCTTGACTATGTTCAGTGTTATTATCTTAAGAAATTTTCATTATTGTTACTGTGCTAAGTAGTTTATGTGGGTGTTGGCTTGTGAAACAGAAATAAAAAGTTGTAGGTACTTCTGGATTACATATCTCTCTAGTATGCACATATTATAACAAAGTTAATTTGTTTGTGTTGTTATTTGAAACCAGTTAATGGTCTGTGTTGTATCTATCATTCTGGGTCTTCCAGTATTGTGGTGTGATTGGTGTATTAAATAATTATGTGGTTTTCAATTATGTTGTTTTGAAAAATGTCATGTGGTTATGAATTAAGTGCAGTTGGTACAAATGTTGCGTGGTTTATTTATTTGGGTTTATTTATCACAAATTAAGTGGTTTTGAGATCAACTCATAAAACCACTTAAACAAAATAACGTATATATTTGGGTTGTTACAACAGAACCCAGGACAATAATTATGTGGTTTTCAATTATGTTGTTTTGAAAAATGTCATGTGGTTATGAATTAAGTGCAGTTGGTACAAATGTTGTGTGGTTTATTTATTTTTTTCTTCAGAATGTTAAAAAATATGTATGTGTTGTTTTTGTGCTAGAATGTTTTTTTTTCTGTAATGGTGTTATCTAAAACCACTTAATGGTACGTGTTGTATTGGTTTTTAAACAGTTTTCATCAGTGCGTTATTTTGGTGTTTGTATGAATGTTAATTAGTGTTGGAGTGTATGAATATATATTAATATACATATTCAGTTTTTTATGCTACAACAGAACCCAGGACAATAATTATGTGGTTTTCAATTATGTTGTTTTGAAAAATGTCATGTGGTTATGAATTAAGTGCAGTTGGTACAAATGTTGTGTGGTTTATTTATTTTTTATAAATTCTACAATCCCTTGATAGCGAGAACAAACGGTAATGATTCGTATATTCAAGACGCAAAACTTCTGGTAAGCAATGAAGATTTGTTAGCTTACGCGATGTTTATTAATATAATTGCATTCGTTATCCATGAATTAGTTAATCAGAAAATTGTTTTGTGTAACCAGAAAGACGCGGTGGATAAGACAGGGAGATATCACAAACTTGATCTCCCATATGACGAGGAAGTGGTTTTAATGAATGATGCTCCGCAACAGAAGAGCGACAGTGTCGACTGCGGGGTAGTTGTGTGCTACATTGTGAGGCAATATTTTGAAAATAAAATTATCACAAGAGCACAAGGCGTGAAGGATATTCCAAACATGAGAAAAGAGATTGTCGAGACAGTACTGGAATGGGGAAAAAATAAAGAATACAGTCGACGTAGGGGGTGAAAGGGGTATTATTTTGGTTTTTTTTGTTTGTTTTTTTTTTATGCATATTGCTTTTGGGATTTTTTTTTTTTGGATTGTTGATGTTCAGCATACGCTATATATATGATTTTCCCGTTTTTTGATGGATTTGTTTAAAACTCTCTGTTCGATCTATTGGTTTTATTGTACATATTAATTAATGCCGTTTTTTTTAAATTCTCCATCATAGGTAAGTATGAACGTTGATTTTATGTGTTCATGATTTCATTACGACTGTACTACTATAAAACAAATTTTACAGTTGAATTTGCTGAATTTTGATTTTTGGTAGATATCTTGTGTAATAAAACCAGTTCTTTTTATAGCGAAACAATGGATTATGTATTCGCCATATTTTTTGTGCTTGCGTACTATTTTATACCCAAGAAAGCTACTGTTGGAGTAAACTCATCACAAATCGTCGTCAACAAAAACATAGGCACACGTTTGTTATGACAAATTGATGCATAATAAAAAAGAAAGAACAACATGAGTTGCAACCTAATACTTAAGTTATTACATATCGTGTTTCAAGATTGTAGAGCAATTAGTGGTTTATGTTGAATTTTTATCAATAATGGTTTACAACCTTTTCGTGACTTAATAATAATGTATCGCGTAAAATAAATTACAGTTTGTAATATACACTACACACTGATCAAAGTGTTGATTTGATAGTTTTTCCGTTTATGATACGGTTATCTCAACACGACCAGCCCCAATCTCGCGCATGATGAACAACATTGATGTCAAATCGTCATTGCTCGCAAGGATGTAGTCGTCGTACACGTCAAACTTATAAGTCAAAGTGAAGTTACGTCCATTGATCGCATCAAACTTCGACCAAACATATTTTATCAATGAATCAAAATTCATACTATCAGACCATCGTTTTATTGCAACAATCCCTCGAAACCTCAACACAAATGTCACGTTGGAATCCATGAAACTACACAAAATAATTACATGGTAAATTATGACGAAAAAAAAACATGCTATTAGATATGGGAAAAGAATACCCTATTACCACAATTGAGAACGATTGTATTGCATAATACACTCTGTATTTATTTTGAACGATTGTATTGCATAATTAGATTCTATATTTTCTTGTAACGAAACCACTCTGTATTTGGTTGAAAACCACTGATTTATGATACGTTAATGTACCCCTGTACCCGTAAAATGGTGAAATTCTGAACATCAGTCTGTTATTTACTGAAAACCACTTTTATTTTGAAGTGTAGCTGCATTCATATTAACATAATTTCGAACCCATAAAAAACCATGATTATTAAGGGTATCGAATATTATGTGTTAAAACCACTCTGTATATTCAAAAAACTCTGTATTCATATTAACATATTAACAATGTCGGGGAAAAACCACTATGTATTCAAGAAAATCACATAACAATGTCGGGGGAAAACCACTCTGTATGTTAAAAATGACATAACAATGTCGGGGAAAAACCACTCTGTATTCATAGTCACATAATTTTGCACAACATAAAAAATCATGAATATTATGGGTGTCGGCTATTATTCGTGAACACCATTCTGTATTTTGAAAGGTTCGTATATGCTAACAACCGCGTAACAATGGACGGGAAAAAAAACAGTTGCTTTCATGTACACAAAATTTCGAACACAGAAAAAAAAAAAGAAAAAAAAAACATGACTATTACGAACTTACAGAGTTTGCGTAATAGCACGAGAACAACTATGTATGTTGTTAATATGAAACGTTCTGCTCCTACAATTGGATCGGTAGAGGAAGTGTGGAAAAAATACAGATATCTATGAAACGGTTTCTCCGTAATTAAGGGGCGCAATCGTGGGACAATATGAGGATGTGTTGTTACGATAAAATAGGAAAAGATATTACAAATCTTTTTTAATTTTATTTTATTTCCAATCATAAAACATACGTTACTTTTAAGTTAGGGGTATAATAGTGATAATTTATTATTTTTAATTATTTAATACTTAAATGGATTTATGTACAAAAGTTCTAAAAAAATTGGACCTACTGTAATTAGACTTGTGTAATGGGGGACTTTTGGCAAATAATCCCTTATTTAAAATTGATAGTACTAGGTTGAGGTTCTCCATTGAACTCATGATCAATATGTTTCTGGTTGTTGACTTTAGTGTATCGATTCTTTTTGTCTCGTGGGATCCGATATCTATTTTGTTGAGATTCAATAATTGGTGATCTAAAACATATACAAGAATGAAAAAGGAGAAAAATAATAAGAAAAAAATCAAGAAAGATTAGGGAAGAAAATGAGGTTTTGAGCTTTGAGTTGAGATGTCTTTTGGTGGGGCTTGGGGATGGCTTGGGTTTGGGAGGCTGGTGAGTTACAGCTCTTCTTTTTCTTTTTCCTTTTTGCTTTTTTTTTTTTTTGATTTTTTATTTATTTATTTTATTTAAATGATTAATTTATATTTAATATAGGATGTCTGTGAATGGACAAATTTATCCCTGCAAATCTCACGTGCATTGCACATGTTTTAGAATTCCGGTCAAAATTGCCGGAAAATTTAGTTCAGGGAGAACCGTGCAACGAATAAACAAGTTTACGTAAAAACGTACAAATTTTTTTTATTTGGGGGGCAAAGTGCAAAACGGCCCTTAGTTTAGGGGGAAAACTGCTTTTTACTCTAATGTATTTGATCAAATTGGTGTTATTTTTTCGTGTATCTACGAATTAATTTGTCTTTATCCTTCTCATTGATATACACACCTAGTCACATATATACAATTGTGTCCAAATACAAACAGGAAATAGAGAAATGCCTTGAAATCGTATGTTGGGTGAATTTTCTAATTATTATATATTTTCTAGTATATTTATTATTATCATAATGATTATTATGACTGTTATTATGTTTTTATCATTTAAAACATACATAATTATGAATTTGCCTAGATTTGAACCCGATCCATGAAAACTATTGAAACTATGACCCGCCGCCCCAACCCATATATTGCTATTTGCGGTTTGAAAATTGTTATTTGCGGTTTATAACAAAACCCCCAAAAAACACTTTATCTCTCTAAAACTCCAAAACTTTCCAAAAAAATTCAAATCCACCCCCCCCCCCCCCCCCCCCCCAAACGCGTAAAAGTTGGCGCCCATTCATGCAGTGCACGCCCAAGTTGGGCATGCAAGCTGCATTTGGGCGCCCGAGTTGGGCGTCCAGTGCAAATTTTTTTTTTTTTTTAATTGAACGCCCAAGATGGCACCCAAGGCGTGTACGAACGCCCCGGGCGTTCGTACACGCCTTGGGCGCCATCTTGGGCGTTCCAACATCTTTTTGCGAAAAAAAAAGCCCTACAAATCGATTTGTAGAGTTTTTTAACATGAAATTGGTTCCGTAATCGACCCACCCAATGCATATTACACATAAAAGTGTCGAAATTACAACTAAAAATCGAAGCCCAACCCTTCTTCAAGCTTGATTTCAAATTTTCGAATTTTTTTTTTGCTATTTGCAGTTTTGGGGGGTTTTGTTATAAACCGCAAATAGCAATTTTGTGATCGTAAATAGCATTTCATTAAATTAACGAATTCAACCAATCAAACTTAGATAATTTTTTACATCAAAAATACATAAAGTAATATATCTTAAGTCCTACAAGTTGCCAATATAAGATTAGCTAAGATAAGATTAAATAATTAAATAAAACTCAACTACATTATCGCACATTGAATGATTCAATAAAGAAAACATGTCTAGAAGGCAAGATAAGCCGCCATGATAACATAATATTTGCAAGTCGACCTAGCAAGTTATTGGGATACCAAACATCAAACAAAGTCCTATTATTTAGCTAATTATGGCTAATCTCCCCAACCAAACGATTCCTTATTCTATAATACTATATAATCGTAAAGAGGCTCATGACAAGAGACTTAAATGCACATAAGTCCACACAAAAAACAGTCTTGCAAATAAACTCATACCCATATCTTTTGTCTAAAATACCCTCCATAATATATTTTTTTACCAATTCCGTCAATTATACTCTAACTTCCTCAATATTACACATTGACCTCGATTTGAACAAATATATCACATTAACCCTCATTTTCATATTTTTTGGGAAAATTAAAATTTTTTCTGAATTTTTTTTTCCTGGCCAGATTCCGGGCTTGGCTTCTTTTTTTTTTTTTGAAATTTCTTTTATTTCTAAAAAAAATTCGGCCCGTCAACCGCCGGTCTCCGGCGTTGACTTTTTTTTTTCTCTCCCTAAATTACCATGTTAACAACAAATTTATTGTCTTAAATAGTAATATTGATATCAAAACAGTAATACTACTAATATTACTAAACATAAATATTACTAATATTACTGTCCTAAACTTTAATATGATTGTCACAAACAGTAAAATTACTGTCTCAAAACCAGCTAGCTGCAAATTAGGAGCCAAACAGCAGCAAATTGTAGCAAAGCCAACAGAAAACAGCAGCAAAATATCAGCCTAACAATAGCCAATTGCAGCAAAAAATACAATAAATAGATTTTAATTCTAAATTTTCAGAAAAAAATTTAAATTTTGAAAATATTTTTGAAAATTATATGAATTTTCGATAATATTTAGTGCTTCACCTTATTAATTCGCTTATTTTATTCCTTACTAAAATTAAAGAAATAAAAATATAATTGCTCCTAGACACACAATCATGACAAAAAAAAAAAGTTTTGAGTGTGCCGAGATTGATTAAGGAACGAACAAAATAATAATTGTTCCTTTTTTTATGGAAGATATCAAAATAATATCAAAGGCAACATAATAATCTAAGTTCATAATATATTTAGGCCCCTTTTGATTGGCAAGATAAGATTAGCCAAGATAAAATTAAATAATTTAATGAAACTCAATTATTTTATTGGAGTTTGCAACGTCCAACAAAAAAAATTCATTCGAAGGCAAGATAAGCTAACATAAGGCAAGATAAGACATGATTATATAATTTTGGCGGGTCAACCCAACAATTTATTGGAATACCAAACATCAAATTAAGTCCAACTATTTAGTTAATCATGGATTATCTTGGCAACCAAACGGGGCCTTAAAATTCTACCACATGATATGCATAAGGAAGTCAAGACTCCCTTTAATTAATTGATTTTTCCCTTAGCAATAATATTTAAATCAACAGCCTTTGACAAGAGATAAATCATAGTGGAAATTTGACAAAACTCTCTCATTACACAAATATCATTACAATGAGCCCAATTTTGTTTTACATTTTTAAGATAAATCCAAAACAATTTTTTTTAATTAAAAATACTTAATTATCACTATTATACCCCTAATTAAGAAATAAAGAAATAATGTATATTTGTTTGATATTAAAAGATATATAATAACTTTTCCATTAAATAATCCTAATAATTAGGAAGTTAGTTATTGATTTAATTAGGGAATTATCTCCTCCTATCCAACTCTCTCTCTCTCTCTCTCTCTCTCTCTCTCTCTCCGTGTTGATGTATTGTATTAATTAATTGGGTGTTAGCCTAAGAAGACAAGAATTGCATCTTTGCTTGTATTTAGCCATGCCGAAACAATACAAACATCCTCCTCACGAGAGAAATTTGTCGACCTTTTTTGTTTATTTGAAACTTCGACTTCAGTTGTGTTCCCAATATCTATAGTGGAGTTGATCGTAGAGCTTTCTTCGTACGCCGGCATATCGCCATTAAGGAGATCAGTGAAACCCCCATAGTAATTTGAATCCATCTACAAAAAAAGTGTAATAGGAAAAACAAAAAAATTAGCTCACCTCATCACAACATCAAGCACATCCCAACGTCCTTGAACAAATTCAGCATCTATTTTATTTAATTAGACTATCAATAAATATTTTTTTTTAATATTTAGTCACAGTAATATGTTAAAGTTTCATAAGGTATAATCTATATGTATATGCAGTGATTAAATTATCTATATATTTCATCTAATTTTATTGTCATTACTGTGCAAGCAATGTAAAGAAGTACAATTCTCAAACAATCATAATTAAAAAAGTATCAAAAAGTGCTTGGAGTTTCTGATCATAAAAAGTATTAAAAATTTAAGAAAACCTAGAAATTGCTGCAAGTGCTTCAATGGTGATTAATACACCGAGTCGGCCTTGGATGATTGTGTGGTTGTGTGGAGAATTTTGATGTAGCAAACTTATTATTTATACGAAGAATTTTTTTTCCCGTGGAAATTCGGTGAAGACCTAGAAAAAAAAATCTGTTGAGATATTTTTGAGATTTTTTTTCCAGTGAAAATCTGTTGAAGACGTAGAGAAAATTTAATTTAATATTGTTGAGATTTTTACGTAAAGAAAAGAAAACTCAATTTTGTTGAGGTTTTTCTTTTTTCATGTGCTCCTATTTTTTAGGAGAATATTTGATAACTATTTCTCTAGGATGTATTTTTACTTCCCGATATTTGAGTTATCAAAATAGAACCCTATTTTAATAACCCCATTGGAGCATAGAGTTTTTAAATTTGGGGAGTCAAATGGAGGTTAAGGGATTTGATACCCCATTTAATAACCCCGTTGGAGTTGCTCTTATGAATACACCTTGTAAGCATAATTAATATACATATATATATATATATATATATATATATATATATTAATCTGATGTTATTATTGGGATTTGAATATGTTGCAGTCACAGTGGGTGAAGTGGAGATGCTAGGTGTTCGATATTGTTTGATTCACTTTGTAGAGTGATCAACCTCGAGAAATACCGGTCTCAATGGATTATCGAATCCGAACATCTTAATCAGTAGTTATCTCGAGAGAATTGTAGATGTATAAACATGTTTGTTTTGCTTGGACGTTATGTTGTTTATCCGAGCAAAAAAAAATGAATTTGTAATTATACAGAGTGGTTTACATGTTTAGTTTGTTATACATAGTGGTTTTCATGTTTACATGCTTGTTATACATAGTGATTTTCATGTTTATATAATTGTTTATACAAAATAGTTTTCATTATTATATAGTTGTTTATACAGAGTGGTTTTCATGTTTATATAGTTGTTTATACAGGTGGTTTTCATGTTTATACAGCTGTTTATAAAGAGTGGTTTTCATGTTTATATAGTTGTTTATATAGAGTGGTTTTCATATATCTTCGATTTTCTCCTCCCTAAAACATGTTTATTTCAGAGTGATTACACTAATTTAATAGTGGATTACGTTAATATTAATGTGGATTATGCTTATTTTATAATAATTTTTACTTTAATTTTATAGTGGTTTTCGAAAAATTTATTGATTTTCAATGAGTATGTAGTGGATTTCAAATTTTTAAATATGAACCATTTAAAAAACTGAAATAAAAATTAAAAAAATAACAAATATTTGTTTTAAATTGAAAAAAAAAAAAACCATTACAAAAATAAAAAACAAAATGGAAAAGCAAAACTCAAAATGGCGTGAGATATGGAATGGCGTGAGATATGAGATTGTATATTTTAATTTTCCTTTTAATGATTTTCCATAATAATATAATATGATAACTTTCACTAATAGTTTAAAATTTTAAATTGAAATAAAAAAAAAAATCATTAAACAAAATAAAAAAAGATAAGGAAAAAAAACTGAATAGGCTTGATGAGGGGAATAATTTTTGGAGAAGATTTCGGTGTAGATTATGGATATATTTTTTTTAAATTAAATAATTATACTAATTAATAAATAGTGAGGGCATATATGGTTTTGAGGCCCATTGGAATTATCTCAAATATCATTTATAAATAAATGATTTATCAAAAATTAAAATTCCAATGAAGGGTGTTTGGCATATAGCCCCTAAATTATATGCCATATATTGTGTTTCGCCAACAGGAAATCATGCGAATTAATTTTCAATTTAGTTCTAAAAAATGTACATCAAACATACTAAATTTACATGAAACATGCATATACGAATTAATTTCCATATCATTTATACCAATCACAACCTTCTGCCACAACCGACGATCAAGCGCTCATGCAATTCCTTAGGTGATGATGCTAATTACTTAGATCACCTGGGGTAATGTAGAAAAGAAACTGGGAGAGCAAAGCAGATCAGTAGCTTGACAACTTGATGATCCTGAGGTACCTGCGATCATAGAACACATGAACTAAGCCGGGGGTTGATCCGGCGGAAACCCCTCCGACGCTCAAGTCAGACATGCTGATCATAGAAATAGTCCAGAGAATACGTATTGTAGTATTGCTCAGTTAATAGGACGTACCTTAATAAAATGAGTAAAACCTCTATTTATATGTCGTTTATTGGGTTGGGTTTGCTTTGTTGGGCCCAAGCCTTACTTGAAGGTGTTTGGGCCTCGGTGATATTGGTCTTCGATATTGGGCTCGTAGCCCAGTAGGTAAAGAAATTGTAGGCCCATTGGGTTGGCCCAATTAGGCATATCATTAGGGTAGAATTTTTAAGCAACCAAAATAATTTGATTTTTAATCACGACATCAATACAAACAAGAAAGGATGTGGATATGCGTGTATGATATTTAATCACAAATCAAATATCAACATATGTTAATGTTATGTTATGCTACAACGATTAATTAATAGAAATATTAATAAAAAAAAAAAAAAAAAGTTAAATTGACAGTGTACTTCTTTGGATCGTTTTGAAAATTGATCCTTGATAGATCTGGGAAGTCGACGCCGCAACTCGACTTTGGTTTCCACATACGGCGCCATTTGATGGTGTAGAATCTACACTCTCAAGATCTCACTCCAAACTCTACTCCTTTTAGACCGTTGGAAAGTGCACCAGATATTGGACCTTGGATCGACAACGGTGAAATAAGAAATGAAAAATAATGAATATAAGAGAAAGTTAGAAGACAGTACAAAGGTATTCTTATTGATCTTAAATTGTGACCCTAATAGGGTGTTTCCATACATTTATATAGGGGGTTTCTAATTAGACATTTCCTAACTTAAAATCTCTTTATTCGGATTGATTATATTGATAGCTCAATTACTCATCTTAATATGTTTCCCTTATTTGTTGATGAAGAGTATCTCCGAATCTTCTTGCTTCAAACTGCTCTCGTTCAGCTCGCCACCTACCATTTCGTGCTACAATTTTTATGCGAGCCGAGAAGTAGTGGTGAACTTTATCCTGCGAGCTATATGTCAGCAGGCTCTATATGTTAAGCTCTTTGTCGGCGAATATCTGGTCCGCCTTGGTTCTTGTCATTAGTCTTTGTTTAAACAAAAATTTGAATTTAATTTAGGTGGGGGCCGCGCGAATGCAAGCCCCTATAGACACAAATTATGACGCAGGCTTGACCTTCCACAGGCGCCCCTCCGAAGTGCAATGGAGGTCGCCAGCATAAGCCATGGGTCTTATTGATCAGTCATTGACCCCGTCCGGGAAAGAAAGTTTCTTGGACACATTTCTTCTCCTTAAATAACCCATTGTCCCACTATTTAATGTATAGGTTATCAATGCCGGATAGTCGTAACATACTCAGCTTAGCATTACTCAATCCTTCTTTAATAATTAGTTAAGGTTTTCGATTACTCCGAGCTAATTGAAACCTGCGTTAGAAGGAGAACCAACGAAGCTACATAAAGGTACAAACTTGTTCACTTCTCCAAGAATTTACCAGCATTTTGCTTCGTGTACTTTACTTGCCTTATATATTGTTGGGCTTTCTTAGTTGCAGAAGCCAGAAAGTCAACATGATTCATAATCAACTAAGGAGTAAAAAGACCATCCAAATTTGGGAATCAATCAAATTAAAAAAAAATAAAAAATTATGTCTTATATCATCTCTCAAACAATTGTCTTATGACCCTGACAAGACAAGTTTGAGAGATATTATTAACGTTACTCTCCTCGGTCCAATTCACATTTTTTTTACTTTCGTGGCAAGCATTTTGTTTCCGAGAAAACTAATTAATTTTGTCAATAAATTAATTTTGACAAGATTTAGTTACATGTTTGACATGATTTATTATATTAATTTTGTTTGCCCAAAACTAATATGAAAATCTTTTATTAACCAAATTTGATAATTATAACTACTGCTCTTCAATTAAACTTGCCCAATAAACATGTTAGAGTTAAACTTGAATTATTCCAATAAACATGTTAGAGTTAAACTTGAATTATTGGGGCAATTCCACAAGGAAATTATGAATTGTTGGGGCAATTCCACAAGGAAATTACCCCTGCTGAAGTTAAACTTGAATTGTTGGGGCAATTCCACAAGGAAATTAGCCCTCCAAAAAGAGGCGTATGCTGCTGCATTGAATTGCATCGAGCACACGGTATTCTTTAGTAAAAGGCGAAAGAATAGTTCGCTATGTGTTCACTGTGCAACTGCGTGAATATTCATCTATCTATCTATCTGCCTTTGTATTTATTTTTCTCACCATAAACTATATGTGCAGTTCTTTTCCTATGTGGGATTCTATATAGTAGCATATAAATAATTTTTTTCTTGACAATATAATATGCAATTTATTTAGCTCAACCGAATAATTGAATTCCTTAAAGTTTGGATCATCAAACAAAAATTCTTCTCTTCTAACAGATTTATAAAATGATGGCAGGTTTTATAAATGATATTGGAACAACAAATCTTGTGCAGTCAGAACGTAAAATACATCAAATAAAAAGTTGAGAGCTAATAATTTTTTGAGAAAAATAAATTAAAAAATGGCTTAGGCCTTAGAGTATACAATTTTTTGTAGGTATTATCATCGAATTGTTCGGGAATACATTTTGTATCCGACAAAGTATCTTCTATCTATACAAAAAGAAAAAAAATGAAAAGTAACTAGCTAACGGAAATTCTATTGCGTATATATACTATGCTCTGCTGAGGTGAGATGTAAGATCAATGAATAACTCCTCAGTGCAAGGAATTGTGAGTCCACCCATCGGATGATGGAATCCGAATTCTTCTTCAGCTTGGCACAATAGTTCTTGAAACAAAGGATTGTTCAAATACGATAATGGAATAACAAAACGCTTCTTTTCGCTTTTTCCAACATACACAACAAAATGCCCCTTTGGAACTTCTGTTGATCTCTTTTCAGAAGAGAAAGACCGTCTAATTAAGGATTTTGTGTATAGCCATCGATTTTTATTAAAATAAATCTTGGTGAAGCCGAAGATGCAAACAAAGGAATATATGAGATTTTTGTGAAGCTTAAGTGAAATATATGAGAAGTTGATGTTTGAATGTTGGTTGTGAGTTAAGATATGTGACATATAAACATATATATATAGATGAACTTGTAAAGGCCTTGAGAATTGAGTGGTGATGAAGAAGCAAGAAGATATGTGGTGGAAGGTGAAACTCGGAGAAACAAAGCACATGGTTTTGTCCTTTAAACCTTCACGAGCTTTAATTACAACAGAATGAATGATTGTTCATTTTGGAAAACTTATACACCAATCGCCTCCAGCTAGAAAACGTACCTCGCGTCGGACCCAGTGAACTAGATAACATGGCCTACGCATAGACATATTGTGATGTCCGGGGCATGTGATATAAGGGTACGGTCTTCGATCATATACCACGAGAGGTTGTACTATAATGTCGAATTAATTTCGAGTGGAAAATTTGTGTAGTTTGTTATCGTACGTGGTAGGGTCTTATGTCGCACTCTTCAACAAATGTACAAGGGAGTAAATTTGCAAAAAATACCCTTGTGTAATCTCTAAATAGCAAATACCCTTTGTGATAAATAAACTAGCAAAAACCCCATATGAAATTATTTATATAGCACACTCGGCCCATTATTCATTTGAGTGTTGACTTGATATAAAAAGACACAAATACCCCCAGATTTTAATTATTTTATTTTTGCAATTAATAAATTCTTTTATTTCTATTTTTATTATCAGATGATTTTTGTATACATTTTAAATTATCCCTATGTCAAAAGAAAACTTAAATTCCATTATTATGTATTTCTTTATTTTGTATTTAAAAAAAATTATAATTAATTTGACTATCAAATTTTTAATATTTTTTCAATTCAATCGTTTATTAATTTTTTAATAATATTTTAATTTCTAAGAAATCAAATTAAAAAGAAAATATATATACATATAAATACATTTTGACGGACAATTTCGTCATTCACGTCCAAAAATCAGCTACCAGCCGCACATCTAGCAAGTGAGCCACGCAAAAGTCAATAGGGTTTTTTTTGCCTTTGACTAAATTTCACGGGGGGGTTTTTGCTAGTTTATTTATCACATGAGTGTTTTTGCTAAATAATGTAAAATATATATTGATCAACATTAGTCTTCACAGGCAAACTTAATCTATGTTTTACTTTTCCATGACCGTTTCTATATATTCCAAAGGGTTTATATTGCTAGCTATTTATGTCAAAGTTTATATTTTCAAGACTTTGCAGAAGAATTTGGTTTTGATAATCCGAAGTTGACATTAAACGTATAGTATTGTATGTACTGTGCATTTTTTATAGAGATTAATTTTTTTTTTTTCCATACATACTATGTTTGGCAGAAAATTGACTGTTGGGATTTTTAATCTACAATGCAACATTTGAAATGCGGCGATGAGAAATAATTGAAGTGGATAATATATTGAAATTACTGCATGGTTATAAAACACTGCACTATGATCATTAAAAAATAAATAAACGTGAAATTAACACCCGCTTGAGGCTAGAAACTACTAACATTGAACCCAGAATAAGGTTTACTCAAGTATAAATATATATATCGATCGTGTTAGAGAATTATTAGCCAATTGTTGCAGTAATTGATAGAGAATTACTTCAGACATCCATGCAAACCCTAATTATGTTTGTATGGTGAACATCAATAATTGACAGAATAAAAACAACGCAGAATTTAACATGGTTCGGCCAAGATCAAGAAAAGGGAGCACTGCTTTTATTAATCAAAACTACCAACAATTACAAAGCATAAAAGATATCTCTTACGCTATCTTCCTCTCTAGTGTATCTCTCTTTCGTTCTACAGTTTTTCTATTTTCTCTCTCTCTCACAATTCTTGTTCAAGCTTATCAATCTCTAGGGAAAATGGATTTTACATACGACATGGTCAATTCAACCTCTCTCTCTCTCTCTCTCTCTCTCTCTCTCTCTCTCTCTCTCTCTCTCTCTCTCTCTCTCTCTCTCTCTCTCTCTCTCTCTCTCTCTCTCTATTAGCACAACTCCTTCGTAGTCCATGATTTGTGGGACTCTAAGGAGTGATAAGGAACTTTTTTAATATAATTGGAGAGGTAAGGATAGTCCCACAAACCATGCAAATCCCAAGAGATAAGAAGTTCTACGGCAATGACTTTAAAGATAAAGTGGTAGTTTAATTAGATATAAACACTTAGATTGCATGCAAATATTGTATTAGAGTTACACCATGATACGATACTTTGGAGTTATCCTATTTAACTTAACATACAACTCTTACTCTTTAAATAGAGATGTACTTTGCTCATTCGCTGTAACAGTGATAACAAGACTTGTGCTCACGTTATTTTCAATAAAAAGTTCTTTCATTGTTTTTTTCTCGTTTCTCTCTTGGTATCAGAGCCAGAGTGAGCACGTAAACACACACACACACACACACAAACCAGCAGCCTATCATCTGCAACATGAATTCATTATCACTCAACGTTGGTAATTTTATAACTCTTAAACTCAGTCCTACCAACTATCCGTTATGGCGTGAACAAGCTCTTTCTCTTGCCGAAAGTCAAGAACTACTTGGTCATCTCAATAACGAAAATTTAGCCCCACCTAAATATACCACAACCACAGAAACTTCTGCACCAAAATTAAGTGATGCCTACATAACTTGGCGAAAGGCCGATCGCCTTCTCCGTGGGTGGATCATCGGTACACTCTCAGAAGAAGCACTTGGTCTCATTGTAGGCCTTGACACAGCAAACGACGTTTGGGAGGCATTAAAGAATGCTTACGCAGAAGATTCACAAGAACGTGAGTTTACACTCCGTCAACAAGTGACATACCTTCGAAAGGATGATGACAAGACAATTGGAGAGCATATTCGAACCTTCAAAAGCTTGTGCGACAGTCTAGCGTCAATTGGAAAACCAATCCCCAATAAAGAAAAGGTATTTTTTCTTCTCACTAGTCTCGGTCCTCAATATGAAACCTTTACGACTACCATGCTCAAACCACCAAGGCCAACATACTCTGAGTTAGTTTCACAACTCCAAAGCCTTGACCAACGTCGTTATTGGTTTTCAAATCACACAAATACAACCTCCTTTACTCCTCAAATGGCATTCTATGGCCAACAGCAACGTCCATTCCAACAATCTCCCTCAGGATATCAAAATAATAATAAAAAATTCATTCCAATGGAAGAGGATTCCAAGCACAGCAACCCAAAAATCCGAGCCGAAACTACTCTAGCCCCACCTCAAACACTCAACAAAGACGCCCTCCACCACCGGGAGAGCGCCGTATGACGCTGGCTGAAAGAGATCGTTATCGAGAAGAAAAATGTCAGTATTGTGATATGGTCGGGCACATCGCAAAAATATGTTGGTGGGTGCCAAAGAAACCAACCCAACGTGAAGACTTACCACATGCTCTAGCAGCACTCACTTTGGATAACACCATCACGGACACTGAATGGACGTCAGACACGGGCGCTTCAAACCACATGATAGGTAAACCAGGTATGTTAACTAATATTCGTAAATACTCTGGCGTTGATTCGGTTCTCATCGGTGATGAGTCTTCTCTACCTATAATTGGTACTGGAGACTCCAACATTAAGCAAAAAAATCAAATTTTACCTCTTAATAATGTATTGCTCGTTCCCGAGTTAAAGAAAAATTTACTCTCTGTGAGTCAAGTAACATCTCAATACCCAGTTAATTTTGAGTTTACTGACAAAGATTTTTGTGTAAAGGAACGAACAACAGGGCAATCGATGATCACGAGGAAGCGCAAGGGTGATCTCTATGTTATCTCCAGTTTTCCAGAACTTTATTTTTCCCATCGTTTCAAGTCTGGTTCCGAAGAAATTTGGCAGCAACGTTTAGGACATCCTCAAGCTTCTAGTTTACAGTTTTTAAAAAATAAAGGTTTTATTAATGTCATTGGCAGTGAAAAAATCAAACATATATGTGATAGTTGCCAACTAGGAAAGCTTAGTAAATTACCATTTTCTAGTTCCAAACATTCAAGCTCTAGTATTTTTGATAAAATTCATTGCGATTTGTGGGGACCTGCTCCCGTTTTATCAATTGGCGGATGTAAATATTATGCTTGCTTAGTCGATGATTTTTCCAAATACACTTGGATTATTCCTTTGCAATTTAAATCTGACTTTACTAATGCTTTTTTTACGTTTGAACAATATGTTTATCGGCAATTTAACAAAAAGATTAAAGTCTTCCACTCAGATGGGGGAGGTGAGTTCTTAAATTCCCGGCTCTCCAGTCATTTCCTTTCCACTGAAATTATTAATCAGGTATCATGCCCATATACTCCAGAGCAAACAGGTATGGTTGAAAGACGACATAGAATAATAAGAGAACTAGGAATGACCATGTTATTTCACAGTGGTACTCCTCTTTTCTTATGGGTAGAAGCTTTTACCACGGCAGTCTATCTAATTAATCGTTTACCATCGTCCGCTCTTCATTTTGAAACACCATATTTTACTTTGCATAATATTCACCCAGACTACACGTCACTTCGGGTTTTTAGCTCTAAATGTTTTCCTTACACTTGGGACACACGACGACATAAATTTGATCCAAAAACAGTCCCTTGTGTGTTTGTTGGATATAGTGAGAAATATAAAGGATACAAATGCTTTCATCCGAGTAGTCGAAAATATTTTATCTCACGACATGTGGTGTTTGATGAATTATTTTTTCCTTATAAAGACTCACAAAACAGACAAATTGCACCCAAGACAAAATATGTTATAAGCATTTTTTATTTGTGGTTACCTGATGTTAACACTTCTTCTATTGCAGGAACAAGACCACCGACGGACTCACCACCCTGCTTTAGTCCTTTACCAGCATCATCACAGCAACCTACCCCAAATCAAAACGCTGTCATAATTGAAAATACACCTCATTCATCAGACGATGAAGCCCCAACCCCACAGCCAATCGAAACCCATGACGAAAACCACTCGCCACCTCCACTACCAACCCAACCCATTCGTACCATCGTCACGAGATCGCAAAGAGGAATTACTAAACCAAATCCAAAATATGCTCTTACTTCCTCTTTGCTCTCGATCAATATCCCAAGTGAACCTACTAACATAAGATCTGCACTTGGTCACTCGGGATGGAAAGCAGCAATGGTGGAAGAACTTGAGGCACTTCATACAAATCACACTTGGAAACTTGTTCCTCGTACCGCAGATATGCATGTTATTGGATCTAAATGGGTGTTCAAGTCAAAACTCAAACCCGATGGTTCTTTGGATAGGCTTAAAGCTCGAGTTGTGGCAAAAGGATATCACCAGGTTGATGGATTAGATTATACCGAAACATTCTCTCCGGTTATTAAACCTGGAACTATTCGAATAGTTCTTACTATAGCTCTTGTTCGGAATTGGCCCATACGTCAACTTGATGTAAAAAATGTTTTTTTACATGGTTTGATCTCGGAAGAAATCTACATGGAACAACCCCCAGGAATGGCAGACCCCCAATATCCTCAACATGTTTGCAAGCTCCAAAAATCTCTTTACGGTCTCAAACAAGCACCTCGTGCTTGGTTTTACCGATTCAGTACCTTTCTTTTAAAATATGGATTTTTTTGTAGTTTAGCTGATCCGTCTTTATTTTTTTATCATTCTAATTTCGGGACACTAATTCTTCTTCTTTATGTAGATGACATGCTATTGACAGGTTCTTCTACTGCTCTAGTTTCAACTTTCATTGCACTTTTGAGTTCCGAGTTTGCAATGAAGGATTTGGGACCAATTCATCATTTTCTTGGCATGGAAGTTTCAACAACCCAAACTGGTTTGCACCTTTCACAAACACATTATGCTCTTACCATTCTCGAGCGTGCCCAGATGGTGGATTGCAAGCCTATGAGCACACCCCTTGAAGCAAGGACGAAGGCGTCTTCTGATGATTCTTTGATAGCAGATCCAAGTCACTTCCGAGGACTTGTCGGTGCTTTACAATATTTAACTCTTACGCGACCGGATCTCTCATACAGTGTTAATTATGTGTCTCAATTCATGCACGCCCCTACTATTATTCATTTGCAAATGGTTCGACGTATCTTAAGATACGTTAAAGACACAATTGAAATGGGATTACACTTTACTTCCAATACATCACTTGATCTTTGTGCTTTTTCTGATGCAGATTGGGCAGGGTGTCCCACTACACGGAGATCTACCACCGGATACTGTACTTTTCTTGGAAACAATCTCGTCTCTTGGTGTGCAAAAAAACAGCACACTATCTCACGATCTAGCACCGAAGCGGAATATCGAGCCATGGCAAACACAACGGCTGAACTCACATGGCTAACTTTCATCCTCAACGACCTACGCGTACCGATCACTTCTACTCCAACTCTCTACTGTGACAACATCAGTGCCCTACATATGAAAATTAATCCGGTATTTCATGCTCGAAGTAAACATATCGAGTTGGATTACCATTTTGTGCGCGAACGAGTTGCCATGGGACTTCTTATCACTAAATATATCTCTACAAGAGAACAAGTAGCAGACCTTTTTACCAAGCCAATGTCAAAAGCTGCTTTGAATCATTTTCGAACCAAACTATGCCTCCAGCTTCGGCATAGTTTGCGGGAGGGTATTAGCACAACTCCTTCGTAGTCCATGATTTGTGGGACTCTAAGGAGTGATAAGGAAGTTTTTTAATATAATTGGAGAGATAAGGATAGTCCCACAAACCATGCAAATCCCAAGAGATAAGAAGTTCTACGGCAATGACTTTAAACACAAAGTGGTAGTTTAATTAGATATAAACACTTAGATTGCATGCAAATATTGTATTAGAGTTACACCATGATACGATACTTTGGAGTTATCCTATTTAACTTGACATACAACTCTTACTCTTTAAATAGAGATGTACTTTGCTCATTCCCTGTAACAGTGATAACAAGACTTGTGCTCACGTTATTTTCAATAAAAAGTTCTTTCATTGTTTTTTTCTCGTTTCTCTCTTCTCTCTCTCTCTCTCTCTCTCTCTCTCTCTCTCTCTCTCTCTCTCTCTCTCTCTCTCTCTTTTCTAGCTGGTGATGTTATCAATAATGTTGCTCCAAAATCAAGTGAAGATTTGAAGACAAATCATGTGATCAATCATGTGCTTTTGTTTCTCCAAGTTAACCACATATCCATTTGCCTCTTCGTAACCACTAAATCCAGCTGCACTTTCAAGGATATATATGTATGTGCAACGACACATTTCTAAACTCACAACCAACTTCTATTACTCAACTTCTCCAATAAAACTCTCCTACATTCCTTTATTTTCATCTTCATCCTCACCAAGATTTACTTTAAGAAAAATCGATGGCCATTCACAAAATGCTAAGACGGTCGTTATCGGCAGAAAAGAGATCAACTGAAGTTCCAAAGGGGCATTTGGCTGTTTATGTTGGGGAGAATGAGAAGAAGCGCTTTGTAATTCCACTGTCGTACTTGAAAAATCATTTGTTTCAAGAATTATTGTGCCAAGCTGAAGAAGAATTTGGATTTCATCATCCGATGGGTGGACTCACAATTCCGTGCACTGAGGATTTATTTATCGACCTCACATCTCACTTGAGCAGAGCATAATATATACGCAATAGAATTTTCATTAGCTAGTTCCTTCCCATTTTTTTTTCCTTTTAGTATAGACAGAAGATACTTTAGTAAGCCACTTCATGGACATTTTTTTTTTTCGACATGGAGAAGATACATTGTCGGGTACAAACTGTATTCCTGAACAAATTACTATTCTTATTTATAAAAGATTCTTTTTATTCTAAGCCATTTTGATATGTGAATGCCTTACCTATCTAGAAGTTCTTATCATCAGCTCTTTATCTTGATCACAACATATGCAAATGGTTAGCGATTACTTTGCTGTTTTTTTGCACTTCTTTTTCTCAAATACTTGTTCTGATTAATTTTTTTTTCCGGTGTTGTTACTGCCAGAAAGTATGACAAAGGCAATTTAGTGAAGTTTCATGTAAGTTATGTAACTCAACTTTTGGATTACAATAAGTGTTTATAAATATTACAAACAAGAGAAAAGTATTCCACATATAGAAAACAACCTAACAAGAGTTTATAGCCAGAGAAATAAATACAAGGCCACATACTTCATTAAAAATTAAGCAGCTGCACGGTGAGCACATAGGGAACTATTCTTTCGCCTACCGTGTGCTCGACGCAATACAAGCAGCATACGCCTCTTTTTTTCCGGATTAATTTTCTTTTAGGAAATTGCCCCAACAATTCAAGTTCAAGTTTTACTATAATTCAAGTTCAAGTTTTACTATTTTGTTTATTGATAAGTAGAAATATGAGTTCAAAATGTATTTAAAAAAAATTTACAATTTTATGTTTTAAGCCTTTGAAAATAACATATTGAACCCTTGGTTAAACTTGACTTGTCCAACAGTATGCTTCTGATAGAGGTTACCTATTGTGAAAATTAATGTAATATAATATCAGAATATATAAGAGAGAACAGAACATTGATTTGAATCGCTGAGTTCATATAAAATTAGTATTATCAAATCAAATGGCTTAAAGATTGATGTATATACTGTAATTTTGTGCTTATATACATTTCTCTTCTTGAAAACAAGAAGAAGATTGAATCATTCTCGAAAGAAAAACTAATTTTACAAAATTGTGATCCTCCTAACCACGTATATATATATATCCATATGTATATCATGTTCTGCTCAAATGAGAGGTTAAATCAACAAATAGATCTTCACTGCAAGGAATGGTTAGTCCACCCATTGGATGATAGAATCCAAATTCTTCTTCAGCTCGGCACAACAAATCTTGAAACGAAGGGTGGTTCAAATACGATAATGGAATTACGAAACGCTTCTTTTCACTCTCCCCAACATACACTGCCAAATGACCCTTTGGAACTTCAGTTGATTTTCTTTCGCTGGACAACGACCCTACAGCATATGATAACAAACAGCTAAAGTTTCCTCATGCAATTAATGCAGCTAATAGAAAAGTCTCTCTTATCTGTTTATCTTATATATTTTGTTACGTAACTAGGTTTGATATGTGATTATAATATATAGCTAATTGATTGGCAGACAATTACATGTGATCTTCCATTTTCGAGTATGTTTGGCCCGTTATACGACCCCTATTAAAATTGTCCATTAACGACAAATTCAACAAGTGAAGGCCATTCATCTATTAATGCATATGGTCATCTAAGGGACAAAACCATGTGAGTACATTTGCCTATGTTTTCCAAGTTTCATAGAGTACCACATATCTATGTTAACCACTCTCATCTAAATTTCTATGCTAGCCTATATATACAACACAGTTTCTTGACTTACAAACAGCAACAACTTCTGAAAAATATTATAGTTTTCTTATCTTTCACACTACTTCAAAGAAACTTATTTATTTGAGGTAAACAAGATTCAGTTTATACAACAATGGCCATCCGTCAAATACTAAGACGATCTTTATCCAACGAAAGAAGATCAACTGAAGTTCCAAAAGGACATTTGGCCGTTTATGTTGGGGAGAGTGATCAAAAGAAGCGTTTTGTAATTCCATTATCATATTTGAATCATCCTTCATTTCAAGAATTGCTATGCCAATCCGAAGAAGAATTCGGATTCCATTATTCGATGGGTGGCCTCACAATCCCTTGTAGTGAGGAGTTATTCATTGAAATCACCTCTTACTTGAGCAGATAGTGCTTGATATAAATATATATACTCTAGGTCTTAGAGCAATAGAATTTTTGTTACCTAGTTCGTAGACGATTTTATTTTGTTGGGTACAAAATGTATTCCTGACAAATTAACTGAAATACTATTCATACTCCGTATTTTACTGGCTTACAGTGCGACTGTATTTCATTTGTAACTTTTAGCCAAAAAAACCAAAATCCTCTCAAACCTTCTTCGAACTCTCGCTAATTAAACGAGTAATTTGGACAACAATTTGAGATAAAAATAACTTATTTACGTAATTTAATATTTTATTGTTGTTTAGTTTACAAATTACATCGATTAGAATACGTTTATGATTAATCGGAGAAAAAACGTCAGTGTTTCGTGCTACAAGCATGAAATGGACTTCTTCATTATGTGCTTCGTAGCACGAAATAAAAGAATTTTCAAATTTTCGCTTTGTTTCGTGTAGATTTACACGAAATCGAAGCATGTGTTTCGTGCAAATCTATACGAAACAGTCCAAAAGGAACACCATTTAAAAAAAAAGATGAAAGTCGACAAAAACATGGTTTTTACCTCAAAATTGGAATCGGTTTCGGCCATATTGATAATTGTTGTGTTCTAATTCATATTATTCAAAAAAAATGATTTGCAAGGTTTTAAAATTTGGAGCTTTAGAGAATTTGGAAAAAGATTAAAGGGTTTCTCAACAAATGAATTAAATCCCCAAATTAATAGGATTTCCTATAAAATATTTTTAGTAAGGCTAAATGGCAAATAAGGACATAACAAAGGCACTTAATTAAAAAAACGATATCCAACTTTTTTGTTTCCAAATAATTCTAGTTCATTCAAACTTATTTGCACCAAAATTACCCGCAATTCCTTAAAACACTAATTCAACTCCAATTTCATGATTTACACCCCAATTTAGCCCAATTTCACCAATTAACAAATTTTGACAATTATTCCAATTTTGACCCCAATTTTACCCGCCACCGCCGGAGATCGTCTGTCAGCCAATGTTGACCGCCGGTCTCCAGCGTCAACTTTTTTATTCTTATCTGAATTTTTTTTCCGTTTGGTCAACAGCCGGTCTCTGGTGTTGGCTTTTTTATCCTATTTTTCCTGATTTTCTTTTCTGAAATATTTTTTCCGGCTTGTCAACCGCCGGTCTTGGGCGTTGAACTTTTTTTTTTTCTTGAAATTTTATTTTTTCATAAAAAAAAATATTTTAATTAATATTACTGTCTTGGCTGCTAAATTACTGCCTCCAACAATAATTTAATTGTCGGAGTCATTAAAATTTAACTGTCTAAGACAGTAATATTACTCTGTCTTCGGCGTTGACTTTTTTTTTTTTTTTTTTTTTTAATTCGGTTTTTTCTTAAAAAAATTATTTTAATTAATATTACTATATTGGCTGCTAAAATATTGTCTCCAACATTAATTTAACTGTCGGAGACAATAATATTACTATCCGAAACATTAATTTTACTGTATTAATTAATTTATCGTCTTGGCCTGCAATTTTGCTTTCTTCGACCGTAATATTACTGTTTCATGCAATAATATTACTATTTGAGACAATAATATTAGTAATATTATTGTTGGGGAAAATAATATTCATAATAAAAAAATTCAAAATTAGAAAATTACAAATCACAAGGAAGAAAGTTGACCACTTCAACATTAAGAAAATCCAATTAAATTCTCAAGACTATCATTCAACAATAACAACATTTAGACTCCAATGTTCCACCGTCTAATTAATCCCGTGAGCGGTATCCAGGCAGGTTTTGCAATCCCCGTCTCCGCCCTGTTGAAAATCCCCATTCTCATTCCCATAAAAGTCCCCGGATTTTATGAGTTGGTATCCTCATAACCGGGTAAAATCCCCATGGGTACCCGCGGATACCCGCCCCGTAAAATCACCAAATTCTTATTAAATAAAAATGCAATCTATTTATAATTTAAAGACTTGGTTCGATAAACATACCAACAAAGTGCAACTTTAACTTCAAATCACAAAACTCAATACATTATTTAGAGTCATTAATATTTAAATATTTTATTATTTATATTTAGTATAATAAATATATATAAATAATATCATGCGGGCCAGGTCTACTGGGCGAGTACTTACAAACCCGTCCCATCCCTGTACCCGGTCAATTGTTGTTTTAATTCCCATGCCCGCCCCATATTTTCTGGGGCGGGGCGGTGCGGGTTAAATTCTCATTCCTACTCACGGTGAAAAAATTTCAACATTACGAATATCCAATAATAAATGGAACGACGGATTCGGAGTAAGACCTAATTACGAAAATCTCCTTCGTGTTTTCGTAATTATGAGAATTCCCCTCTGCCTAGTGTTTGCCATTTTTTTCTTTTGACATAAGTGTTTGCCATTTAAATTCTCATAAAATTTTTTCAAAAAAAAATAAAAAATTCTCATAAAATAAGTTTTGTGCATTTTACCTTTCCGTTATTTGAAAAGAGATAAAGGGTAAATTGCGAGAACCTCTGATGTAATCTCTAATTACAAATATCCTCCCATGTTTGTGTGACTATGAAAATTCCCGTGAGGTATGTTGCCGTCTAACACATGCCCCATACGGTGTTAATTTTGACGAAACATATGATACATTGACAATTACCCTAATATCCAACGAAAGAATAAGTAAAAGCGTTGACTTCTCTAATCATTGCAATTTTTCTCTCTTTTTATGATTTATTTATATTTAATGCATACTTTTTTCTATTTCGTCTGTTTAAAATTGAAATGGTATTAATAATTAATTAAAAAATAATAAAAGTATTTGTAACCTAAAAATAAGAAATACGAGAGCATTTCCAAAATATTTAAAATTGATTTTATTGAAATAAAAAATATAAAAACATAAACAAAAAAAAATACAAAACAAACGAAAAAATTTAATGTTACAAGATATGTTTAAATATGTTTTATATTATTAATAATTATAAAATGAAGAAATACATTAATGTTTTTAAATAAAAGATAACTACATTTTTATATGAATATATTATGTTTTACCCCATAAGAAATTAATATGCTTATAATTATCTAGTCAAGGTTAAAAATTACATTTTCGAAAGAACACTCCATAGAATCAAAAGATTCCATCAAAAGTAACATCGTAAAGAAACTGTGTTCCGTCAAAAGTAACATCTTAAAGAAACTGTGTTATTTGACTGCAACATACCTCGGCGATGTTTGTAATTACGCAAGCATGAGGGGATTTTTTGTAATTAGACCTTACATCAGGAGGTTTCTCGAAATTTATCGTGAAAAAAGAGGGCAAATATATAGGAAAATTAATACACGAGCAACTTTCTGATTTTATAAAATACTCCAAGATAAGTCAGTTCTAACGATATTTTTTTTCAATTTAGCTCTATTTTTTTGTAAGATTGTTGTTTTGTTTCAAACAAACAGAGGCTGCGCAAACGCAGGCCTTCTCTAACACAAATTTTTAACTTGATATACGCAGAGGCTGCGCGAACACAGGCATTCTCTAACAGAAATTATGACGTAGGATCAACCAGTTGGATTGACCTTACACCGGCATCCTCCAAAGTGCAATGGAGGTCGCTAGCATAAGCCATGGACTTTAATGATCACCCATTGACTCCGTCCAGGTAAGTATGTTTCTTCAACACATTTCTTACCTTTATATAACTCATTGTCTCACTATTTAATGTATTAGTTATCAATGTGGGATAGTAAGAGCAACTCCAATGGGAGTATCAAATGGATTATCAAACCCAATAACCACCTTTTTGATATCCCAAAATAAAAAAATTCTACTCCAATGGAAGTATCAAAATGGGTAAGTATTTTGATATTCTACCTCTTTGCATGTAAAAATACATCCTGGAAATTGAGTTATCAAAAAAATAACCACCTAAACATCCAATCACAAAATGACACATGGCAATTACAAATAAAAATAATAAAAAACTTCCGATTGATTATTACTTTTGATGACCATGGTTGGAGTAGATAAACTATTACTGAATATAAAAATATTATCTTAATTATCAAATGAGTATTTGATAATTCAATTTTGATGTTTTGCATTGGAGTTGCTCTAATAACATACTTAATTCACTTACTATTACTCAATTGTTCTTTAATAGTTAGTTCAGGTTTTCTGTTATTCACGATGTCACGGACTTGTTCCCTTAAATAGAGATGTACTTTGCTCATTCCCTGTAACAGTGATAACAAGACTTGTGCTCACGTTATTTTCAATAAAAAGTTCTTTCATTGTTTTTTTCTCGTTTCTCTCTTCTCTCTCTCTCTCTCTCTCTCTCTCTCTCTCTCTCTCTCTCTCTCTCTCTCTCTCTCTTTTCTAGCTGGTGATGTTATCAATAATGTTGCTCCAAAATCAAGTGAAGATTTGAAGACAAATCATGTGATCAATCATGTGCTTTTGTTTCTCCAAGTTAACCACATATCCATTTGCCTCTTCGTAACCACTAAATCCAGCTGCACTTTCAAGGATATATATGTATGTGCAACGACACATTTCTAAACTCACAACCAACTTCTATTACTCAACTTCTCCAATAAAACTCTTCTACATTCCTTTCTTTTCATCTTCAGCCTCGCCAAGATTTACTTTTAAGAAAAATCGATGGCCATTCACAAAATGCTAAGACGGTCTTTATCGGCAGAAAAGAGATCAAATGAAGTTCCAAAGGGGCATTTTGCAGTGTATGTTGGAGAAAGTGAAAAGAAGCGTTTTGTTATTCCATTATCGTATTTGAACAATCCATCGTTTCAAGAATTATTGTGCCAAGCTGAAGAAGAATACGGATTCCACTCACCATTCCTTGCAGTGAGGAGTTATTCATCGGCCTCACCTCTCACTTGAGCACAACATGATAAATATATATAGGTCTTAGAGCAATAGAATTTTATTAGCCGATACATTGTCGGGTACGAATTGTATTCCTGAACAAATTAATGGTATTACCTATATGTAGAAGAGTTTTTGTATACTCTGAACCATTTTGATATATGAATGACTTACCTATTTAGAAGTTCTTATAATAAGCTCTTTATCGTAACAAATGCATACGTTTATCATTTACTTTGCCGCTTTTTCACACTTCTTTTTCTCCAAAATTCTCTCATTTATTTATTAATATATATATATATATATATATATATATATATATATATATATATATATTTTTTTTTTTTGGTGTTTGTTACTACCAGAAAAGTATGTTCTAAACGGCTGTTCTGCTTTCCAATGTTACAAAGTATGACAAAGGCTGTAACTAAACTTTTGGATTACAATAAGATTTCCTAAATATACATTTCTTTTCATGAAAACAAGAAGATTAAATTCCTTCTCGAAAGAAAAACTAAATTTACAAAATTGTGATCCCCTAAACACGTATATATCCATATGTATATCAAATTTAATCAAACAATATTTTGGCATCTCAAAAAGGCTCAAAGGTTGTTGCATATACTGTACTTTTGCGTTTCTATACATTTCTTTTCATGAAACAAGAAGAACTAATTTTACAAAATTTTGATCCTCCTAAACCTATATAGATCATGTTCTGCTCAAATGAGAGGTTAAATCAATAAATAGATCTTCACTGCAAGGAATGGTTAGTCCACCCATTGGATGATGGAATCCAAATTCTTCTTCAGCTCGGCATAGCAAATCTTGAAACATAGGGTGATTCAAATAAGATAATGGAATTACGAAACGCTTCTTTTCACTCTCCCCAACATACACTGCCAAATGACCCTTTGGAACTTCAGCTGATTTTCTTTCGCTGGATAACGATCGTCTCAAAATTTGGCGGATTGCCATATTTATTTGAATTGAATCTTACTTATTGAAAAGTATTTGAAACAAGTGAAAGCTGAGAAAGCTAGAGTATTTTGAAGACTTGTTGCTGTTATTATTCAAGTATTAATGGTGTTGTATATATATAGGCAATAAAGAAATGGTGTATTCTTGAGAAATATAGATAAGTATGGTTCTCTATGGAACTCGAAGAAACATACGCATATGAAATCACATGGATTTGTCTTTCAAAATAATAATGATTTCAAGGAAACAAGAATTTGTATGATCGAAAATGTTGCGTTCCACCAACAACGTGGCCCTTAAACGACCCTACAGCATATGATAACAAACAGCTAAAGTTTCCTCTTGCAATTAATGCAGCAAATAGAAAAGTCTCTCATTATCTCTTTATTATGACATGTACTTGTTTGGTATGTGATTACAATTATTCGAGGACGAGTAGGGACTCAAAATTAGTAGGATACAATTTTTTTTCGATCACACAAATTATTGTTGCCCACAAATATTTATGATGATTCAAAGACAAAACCATGTTACTCCATTTGCATATGTTCACAACTCTCATCTAGATTTTTGGAGAATACATCAATTCTTGTTTGCCTATATATACAACACCATTTCTTGATTTACAAATAACAAGAACTTCTTATAATATTATATATAGTTTTCTCATCTTTCAAAATACTTCAAAGAAACTTATTGATTTGAGGTAAACAAGATTCAGTTCATACTACAATGGCCATCCGTCAAATGCTAAGACGATCTTTATCCAACGAAAGAAGATCAACGGAAGTTCCAAAAGGGCATTTGGCCGTTTATGTTGGGGAGAGTGATCAAAAAAAGCGTTTCGTAATCCCATTATCATATTTGAATCATCTTTCGTTTCAAGAATTGCTATGCCAATCCGAAGAAGAATTCGGATTCCATCATCCGATGGGTGGCCTCACAATCCCTTGCAGTGAGGAGTTATTCATTGAAATCACTTCTTACTTGAGCAGATAGTGCTTGATATAAATATATATACATATACTAGGTCTTAGAGCAATAGAACTTTTGTTAGCTAGTTCCTGGACGATTTTATTTTAATTTGTCGGATATAAAATGTATTCCTGCACAAATTATTTTTAATATACTCCAAGCCCTTTTGATATGTGAATGTCTTTTCTGCACTCAGACTTGTCTGATTTTCTTTTGAAGGGTTGATTTTCTTCTGCATATGGTATTAAAGGGTTGATTTTGCTTTGGAAACGGTCCCAACAATGGCATTAACAAATGGCACTTTATAAATAAGTTCATCAATGGATATTTATTCATAAAGAGATCCAGATAATAAATTCTTTACAAAAAAGTCCACACATGGTTCAGAGATTTGTAAAAAACTAAAATAGTCCATCATACTTTAATATGCTCAAATGTCATCATTTAATTTAATCTAACTTCAATTTGATTCCAAATTTTACAAAGTATTCAATTTCGACTCAAAACACATTTTTATGGACAATTTCGCCCGTCACCGCCGGAGACCGGCGGTCAACCGCCATTGACCGCCGGTCTCCGGTGTTAACTTTTTTTTTTCCTTCATGATTTTTCTGCCACCGGTTTCCGGCGTTGACTTTTTCGATTATTTTTTTCTTTTTTCTTTAACATCTTTTTTCCCCCGTTTAAACAACAATATTGTTGTGATTGACAGTAATATTAACTATATTACTGTTAAACACTATATTACTACTGTTAAAAACAATAAAATTAACTATACTACAGTTTAACACAATAATATTGCTATATTAATCTCTAGCACAGTAATAGTAACACAACAAAACTCATTATTATTGTGTAATAGAGTAATATTAATATATTGACCGTTCAACAAATCTAAACATAAAAAAACCCAAAAGAATTAATACTACTGTGAGTGACAATATTATTACTGTTGTTTACAACAGTAATATTACCGTCAAACACAGTAATATTATTGTGTTTACATAATATTATTGTGTTTACAGTATTATTACAATAATAGACAGTAATATTATTACGTTACTCCGCGAATAACTCAAACAAAACAAAAAAAAAAAATCCAAAAAAATAATAGTATTGATGTGGTTGACAGTAATATTATTGTGTTTACAGTTATTTTACAGTCAATGACAGTAATATAATTACGTTGACTTGCCAACAAATCAAACAAAATAAAAAAAAATTAACAAAAGAAAAAATAATAATATTGTCATTGACTCTAATTGTACTGTCAACGGCAGTACAATTACATAAATGTATTGTCAATGGCAGTACAATTACGTTAATGTACTGTGACAGTATAATTACGTTAATTTACTATCAGTGACAGTATAATTACCATTAATGACAACACAATTACGGTCAAGGTTAAGCGGCGGGCGTAAAAAAAAAATTAATAACGTCAACGCCGGAATCCGGCGGCGGAAAAAACAAACCAGAAAAGAAAAAAAAATTGAAAAGTCAACACCGGAGACCAGCGGCAAAAAAATAATTTAAATAAAAAATGTTTTTGAAAAAAAATTTCAAAATTTGATTTTTGTGGTCAAAATTGATTAAATTGAGGTTACAATTAAGAATCGGGTGTAAAGGGTTGGGGGTAATCTTGTCATATACACGAATTTTCCTTTATTTATAATAAATATTAATGGGATGAGTTTATTGGCGAAAGAGATATAGCTCCTAAACCTAGAATAATAAAGATAGTTTGTTAGGGACTTATGCACAAAAACCCCTAGTTTAAATAAAAGATAACTACATTATTACAAATATATTATATTTTACCCCATACGAAATAAATATGCTAGTATTATCCCCTCAAGGTCAAAAATAACATTTTCGAAAGAACATTCCATAGAATCAAAATATTCCGTCAAAAGTAACATCGTAGGGAAACTGCGTTATTTGACTGCAACATACCTCAGGGGATGTTTGTAATTACGCAAACATGAGGGGTTTTTGATAATTCGTAATTTATCGTAAAAAAAAGTAGGGCAAATATATAGGAAAATTAATGCGCACGCGCACCTTTCTAGTTTCATAAAATACTCCAAGATAAATCAATTCTAACGATTTTTGTTTTTTTTTTTTTTTCAATTTAGTTCTATTTTTTTAGTACGATTGTTCTTTTGTTTCAAACAAAATTTCAAACTTGATTTACGCAGAGGCCGCGCGAACACATGCCTCCTCTAACGAATTATGACGTAGGCTCGACCAATTGGGTCGACCTTACGCTGGCACCCCTCCAAAGTGCAATGGAGGTCGCTAGCATAAGCCATGGACCTTAATGATCACCCATTAACTCCGTCGTGGTAAGTATGTTACTTCAACCCATTTCTTCTCTGTATACAACTCATTGTCTCACTATTTAGGACTCGTTCGATTTCCTATATTGGATTAGAATGAATTACATGAGATTGGATTAACCCCCTATAGACTAATTAATTATTTAGTTAGTAGCATGTTCGGTTTCTTAGATTAGATTTTCTATTAAATTTGTTAAAATCGGTTATTATATATGAATTGTCTATAAAACCACTTAGTTTTCCTTTTTATTCACCTTCTATTAAATTAATCTCAGAGGGAGGGCTACTAATTTAATGAAATAGTTACATTTAATAGCGGGCTTTGATTTTATTAGCGGGTTTGAAAATGTGTGAATCTTGCCAACCGGACATGTTATAGCACCTACTGTTTAGTCAGTAGAACCTTATAGCGGTAACCGAACGAGCCCTTAATTGATTACTTATCAATGTGGGATAGCAATAACATACGTAACTTATTATTACTCAATTGTTCTTTAATAATTAGTTCAGGTTTACTGTTACCCCACGAGCTAATAAAAACATGTATCATAAATAGTAAGCACAATTGACGAAGCTGCATAAAGGTTCAAACTCATCACCGTATTTCTCCAAGAAATTCGTAGTTCAGGACCGTAAATCCCTAGCTACATCCTTCGTCTTTTCAAATCTATCTTTTCTATGGATGAAATAAACAAAACCAAAGAGACTTAAATAAGCCCACAGCCGGAGAGACTCAGACTTAAATCACATATGTCCAAATCAAGGGCGAATCTCCTTGGTCGAATTCAGCAATGCCAAATAGGGTAAATTGCAAATAAGCTCATATGCCCAGACTTATATGGACATATATCCAGATCAAATACAATTTCACAAATCGGTCCATTTATTTGCATTTTGCCCAAAATATTAATACAGTTATATTATTGTGTCTGTGTTAACAACAATATTACTATCTAAGACAGTAATGTTGCAGGCCAAGACATTAATATTAATATTAACTCAGACGACAATATTATTGTCTGAGACCGTAATATTGTAATGCAACACAGTTTTATTATTTCACATTAGTATTAACACATTTACATTACAATGTGAACAGTAATAGGAACAACGCCGGTTGAAGGAAAAAATCTAGGATTTGTTTTTTAGAAGAAGAAAAAGAAAAGAAATCACAGTCATAGACCGGCGGTGGTTAAAACCAAATTCAGAAATAAAATAGTCAATGCACTGATGGTCGAAATTGGGGTCAAACCCCGGCTAAAGGTCAAAATTGGTTAATTAGTAAAATTTTGGCTAAATTAGGATTTCATCATGGAATTTGGGGTGAATTAGAGTTTCAAATGGTTATGTGTAATTTTGGTATAGATGAGAGGGTTATCCTTAATAGCAAATAAGTGTTGGATACTTGGATGGGTGAATTGCAAGATTTGATAAGCTTTTACGTCTGATAAGATGTTTTAAGAGTTGATAAGCTGTTACATTTTCTTTTTAGAATTAATTTTTAGAGGGTTTGGGTAGTTAGCTTCTTTCCTATTTTTACTCAATATAAAATCTTAAATAAAAATGTGGGATAGATGTAACTTTGTTAAAAAATCTTATTTGCTCTCCAACAGCTTATTTTAAAAAACAATTAAGATCTTTTTTTTTAAATTTACCAAACACTTTGGAAGAGCTTATAAACTCTAAAACATCTTATAAGCTCATTTTAATATCTTATAAGCTTAGCCAAACACCCTCTTAAAAAAACATCTTATAAGCTCCCTAAAGCTTATTTTTGGAAAAAATAAGATCTTTTGTAATTTTTTTACCAAACATCTTTTAACAGTTTGTATGCTCTTAAACATCTTATAAGATGTTTTTAGGAGTTTATAAGCTTAGCCAAACAGGCTATAAGTGCTCTTGACATGTATTTGTGTTTTACAATTTGGCTTTCAAACTATTAGTTACTTGATTACACTTAACTTCCACTATATTGTTGAGCTTTCTTAGAGCATCTCCCCACCAGTTTCACCATTTTTTAACAAAATCCCATTTTTTGTGGTGAAAAAATGGGTTCATCTCCCACCATAGGACATAATTTTACCATTCCACCATTTTTTGTGGAAAATAGTGTTTTTGGTCTCCTCCCATACATTTCACCAAATTTTAAACCAAATATAAAATAATAATATTTCATCACTTATAGGAAATGAGATTTGGTTTGGTCCCCCATGGCACGTCACCATGTATGTCCCAAAACTATAAATTTAATATTTATCATAATTTTACTATATTTTAGTTCCTAAATATTAATTATAGGTTCAATTGTAACTAATAATATTTTGCATTATATAATTTAAAAGTTATATTATAAATTTAGAAAAAATGTCCAAACATGAAAGAAAATTGAAGCTTGTTTCGTTAATTATTTTATTGTTGCTTATTATATTTTACTAATAGCAATTAGTCGATTAGTTAAAATAAAAATCAATTAATCAACATGTATATCAAACACAAATACAATAATTAAACATAAGCATATTTATATTTATTAGAATTAATGTTTTTATTAATAATAAAAAATGTATTTATATTTTACAAACTAATTTATTAATTAAAACTATTATTTTACAATTAATATGTTAATAAGTGGACAATCACGTGCAATTAGTTAAAAATTATTATTTTTATATGCTAATTAATAAAATGGTGTTAATTACACCAAATCCTAATTTCATCTTTATATTTGAAAATAAACATAGGAGTTGGTGGAAAAAATAGCAAAATGGTGGAAGGGTGGGAGATGAAAATTCCTTCACCAAAACATTTGGTGGCCGGATAAATTATTTATTTTGTCCCTAAACTTTACCACTAAAACGATTTTCATATTCAAAGTTTTTCATCAACTAATATGTCTTCCAACTTGACTTTTTAACAATTTATGTTTGGCCGTAAACGTTTTCAGTCAACTTGGACGGAAATACCACGTGTGGCACACATGATGTCGGTATGGTCGTTAAAAGTCGACGTGGGTTATACCCTAAGTCGACCTGGCCGAAAAACATGACATGGAGTAACACGTCTTTCTCTCCCTCTATTTCAATTTAAAATCCCTAGTTTTTCATTACCCCTATTTATTGAATCCCAACGCATAAACCCTACCCCCAAATTCCCAATACGAAGCCTAAAATTGAGGTAAAATTCCGCAACAACAATATTGTCCAACCCCGATTTCGCAAATTTGTGGAACTGGAACATCACAATCGAGCATCACTTTTTGATTTTTGTAAGTTTCTTCATAATTGATATCTTTGAACTTCAGTTTTGCGAATTTGAGAGGTGCTAATTTTGATTTCATATCAAATTGTATATTATGTTGTAGTATAGAATATGAGTAGAAGATCAAATTTTTGACATTTCCTCTCCTGAAAGCGCCCAAAGCACGACTCTGTGCGCGACACCTTCGATTGAATAACTCTAGCAATGTGAGACTTTGGTTTTTTATTGGTTTAGGACTTCGAATTTCGTATGATTCCGAAGAGGAATGGAGATTTGATTGAAAATTTGGGAGTTGATTGACGCGATTGAAATATTTTTGAAATTGGATGGCGAGGATTTATGGGATGAAGAGTGAAGTGCGTAATGAGAATTGGGAATTGGGGATTTGAGTGAGTTAGAAATTTGGGAATTGAGTTTAGATCAACTTATTTGTGTGCCAGATAGGTATTTGACTGCCACAACTCGTCATATTTTTCGGCCAGATCGACTTTGGGTGTATACCATGTGACTTTTAACAGCCATATGCCCATATCGACATCACGTGCACCACGCGTGATATTTTCATCCAAGTTGGCTGACGTAGTTGACGTCCGAACATAAATTGTTACAAAGTGGCAAGTTCGAGGACATACGTGGGTGAAAAAGTTTGATAACATAAATCGTTTTAGTGGTAATGTTTCATGAAAAAAAAAAAAACAATTTAAAAAAAAATATATATTATCATCTGTTAAACAATTTTCTTATGTTTCTAAAAAAAAAATCAATGTACTTACGATACTATAAGACAAGTTTGAGAGATAATATGCATGTTACTCTCCTATGTGGAATTCATATTAGAGGTATATGAGATGCTACACTTAGTGAAAAGCATTGGGTGGTTTTGAATCGTAAATTTATACAAATAACCATCCACTAAGCACATATGCATATGGGTATGTGTGCTATTAAGTGTAGATCAATGATGAAGAATCATTCATTGTATCTCACCGGATGTAGCATCTACAAAACTTATATTAGTTACTGCATGTTAATCATTCTGCTTCCGAGAAAAAAAAAATTGATTGTTCTATGCTTGACAAGATTTCTATTAATTCGTCTGCCTAAAGTTAATTTGAAAATCGTTTCTTAACCAAATTAGATTTAAGTAAATTTTAATTAGGGTCTATTACAAATAAGCCCATCATGGGCTATTTATTCATAAAGGGGTCCAGACAAAAAAGTCTTTTACAAAAAAATTCAGACAATGTCCAAAGGTGTATAAAAGATTAAAATACTCCCTCACATTTTAATATGTTCAAATTTCATCATTTAATTTGATTCAACTTCAATTTGACCCAAAATTTCACTAATCATTCAATTTTGACCCCTTACCCAATTTTGTCTACAATTTTGAATTTTTTTGAAAATTTTCTTTTCTTTAATAATTTTTGGCCCGTTTAAACACTAATATTGTTGTGTAATATACTAATTAATACGTTAACCGTTGAACAAATGCAATAATAATAAAATGACAAAAGAATTAATATTGATGTGGTTGACAATAACAGTATTCTCAACTACAATAATATTACAACTACAATAATATTACTGTAACGACCAATATTACTGTAACGACTGTAATTGTACTGTCAACCACAGTAATATTATTGTGTTTACAGTAATATTACTATAGTAGACAATAATATTATTACATTAATGGGTCAAAACTCAAACAAAATAAAAATCCCAAAAAAATTAATATTAATGTGGTTGATCATAATATTATTGTGTTTACAGTAATTTTACCGTCAACGACAACAATATTATGAGGTTGGCTGCTCAACAAATCAAACAAAATAAAAAATCCAAAAAATAACAATATTGATGTGGTTGACACTAATATTATTGTGTTTACAATAATTGTACTGTCAATGACAGTACAAATTACTGTCAGCGACAGTACAATTACGATCAACGTTCAGCTGCGGGCGAAAAAGAAAATGGATAGAAAAAAAAAAATCAATGCCGAAAACCGGCTGTAAAAAAGAATTGAATTTTGTGGTCAAAATTAATGAAATTGAAGTTAAATTGGGCTGACAATTAGGAATTTGGTTTAAAGGGTTGGGGGACCCCCAACCCAATTTTACGACATTCATCAGTTTGCAGGCACAATCTCTCTCATCGGCATTCCTTTTGGTGGAATTATGAGACGACATTTCTAGTAGATGCTCTTACAGCCGAGCTTGAAAAATTTTATGGAAATAATCCTTTTGGATCGAACGATTTATCGAGAATTATAAATATTCACCATTTCGACCGCTTGGCAAAATTAATTTACGATGAAAAGGTTTCTGGTAAATTGTTCGTGGAGGTCGTCGAGATAAAACCAATCTGTAAGTTCCAAGACCGCACTCTTTTTTCTTTCTTTTCTGCAATAATCGATGTTTATTTATTTTTTCTATCCACCTATGCAGCAAGACTGCCCCCATTGTATGATTCCATGTCGAAGAAGATTCTCTGATCCTGAATGAAGAAACTGTTGTTCCTTTACTTCCCATTGTGATGGTAAAAGTGAAGATTTTGTCATACGAAAGTGGTGATGGTGTGGTGTGGCGTTGGCGTGGTGACGATAAAGAGTAGATCTACGGATTTTTTGTAGATTTGGCGGAGGACGGCGGGTAGAGAAATTCGCGCAGGTTGGACCCTTAATCGACTACGTGTTTAAATAGTCGATTAAGTTCATTAAGTTAACCAACTATGCTTTGGTAGACATGACCACTGGTTCTATTAAAACCAGAACCGAAACGGGGACAACGGTTTTAGAACCGAACCGGAACCGAGTCGGTTTGGTTCCGGTTCCCCATTTTCGGAACCGAAAACCAACAATTAGAAGCGTTCGAACCGGTTTTTTTTTTTTTAAATTTAAATTATTTAATGTTTAACTTTAAACTTTAAAATTAAAAAAATTAAGTCCTGTCAATTTCTTTCCTTTTCCTTTTTTTAAATTTTAAAACTAAAACTAATTCCTTTAAAAAAAAATTTAAAGTAAAAAAGTATTTTTTCAGTATTTAAAAAAAAAAACTTTAATGTTTTGAAGTCTTTGAAGTATTCTTTCCAAGATAATCAATTCGGTCGTTGTGGTCGGACTCTATTATGGATTTCTTACCACATTCTCCATAGGGCCCTCTTATCTCTTCCTTCTCCGAGCTCAGGTTATGGAAAAAGGAACCGAGAAGAAGGTATCAGCAACAACTGGTTTTATTACGGGACAGCTCATGATGTTCATATCGATCTATTATGCGCCTCTGCATCTAGCATTGGGTAGACCTCATATAATAACTGTCCTAGCTCTACCATATCTTTTGTTTCATTTCTTCTGGAACAATCACAAACACTTTTTTGATTATGGATCTACTACCAGAAATTCAATGCGTAATTTCAACATTCAATGTGTATTCCTGAATAATCTCATTTTTCAATTAGAAATTAATCCTATAGAACAAAATAACATTCGGAATCCACCGAAAACTCTGGAATCCACCAGAAAAATAGAGAAAACTCTAAGGATTTTATTAAATTTCGAAAATTCTTCCAAAATAAAGTCCTAAGGCAGATATTTATACTAAAAAACTAAAAACCCAAATTAAAATAAGAAAATACTAAAAATTACCAAAAACGGCAAAAATGAGTTAGAGTCCGATTCTAGTAGATCTCGTAATTTTGGGAATAACGCAATTTACGGAATCCTAATCCGATGTTTCTATGATTTGATATTAATTTTCTAAAACTTTCCTAAAATAGCAAAACCGAACTTTTGGGAGTCTAAACGACGTTGGATTGCTGAAATTTGACGTGATTCATGAGCTTTGCTCATGAGTTTTGTTCATTGCGCCGTTTCACTTGAGATAGAGTTCGTCTCGTACTCAAATACAATTTGAGTTTGTCGAAAACCCTTATTTTTTCATAATTTCTTTCGATATTTCCACCAATGCCCATAAATAACTCTTCTCCGAAACAAGTAGTTATTTTGCAATTCGAATCCAATTTGACGTTCCTTATCAATCTCCTCTTCTTCAAAAGAGCTCACCTCGAGCTATGATCAAAATATAGTGATGAATATTGCTTTGCAAACAACTTCAAGTGCTCCACCAATATTCCCAGCACAAAAATCTCGCTTACAAAATCTTCTTCCAAACGAGGCGTTGGAAAAATTGGCTTCTTAATCGAAAATCCCAATGGCTCCACCAATTTCTCCGATACAAGAACTTCACAGCAAACACTATCTACAATTAGATCACATAATTCAACGCAATCCACTTGTTCTTTCTCTTCTCGCGCACCTTCCTCTTCTTGAACAAATTCTGCAACTTCAAAATCTTCCTCAAATTTACTTGTAACACCCTCTTTAAACTCGTCGACTTCTTCTTCAAGCTTGCTAACATTGTCTTCTACCCCATTGTCGCTCTCTTCAACTTTGTTGATGCTCGCTTCAAACTCGTTGACTGTCCCTTCAACTTCGTCGATGTTCACTTTGATTTCGTTAATGTCATCGTTAATAATAGCTACGCTACTTTTAACTTTTACGACAATTTCCTCTTCAACTTCGCCAACTCCTATGTCATGATCCTCCACCAAATTTGGAGGTTGAATAACGAACGAAGTATCTTGTGCCTCCTTAACTTTAACAACGAGTGGAACATCTTCGGTTTTTCTAGAACCACTATTTCGCTCATAATATTCCGCCCTCCATGCTGACTCTTGAGCCTCTTCAAGGGTGTAGAATATACGCCACCCCATCCTAAGACGTATTGAAATATTCAAACCTTCCAAGTACCGTGAAAGTTCCGTACTTTCGGATTCTTGCAGGTTATTTAAGTTTGCTAGTCTCATAAACTCAGCAGTATACTTGTTAACAGATCTACTCCCTTGCGAACAATTACTATATAGTTGAAATAGATGTTGCTCATAACCTAGGGGTAAAAAACGATCCATCAACATTTTTCTCATCCTCCTCCATGATTGGATTGGAAACTTTTCCTGTCTAGCTCTCTTCATCTGTATTTCATCCCACCATGCGGCTACACAACCCTTTCACTCACACCTAACCAATTTTACCATCTTATTCGGCAACATATCCATCAATTCAAAATAATTTTCGACTTCTGACACCCAGTCGATAAAATCCTCAACTTCAAGAAAATTTCCACTAAAAGAAGGAATTTCAGCTCTTGCCCGATATTTATCACGATCCCTTTGCCTCCTTATAGGCGGATTTTCTTCAAACTCAGAGTTGCCGCTTCCCTTTGAATAGTCTTCATACCTTGATTGAAGTTGAACAGGTCCATGATAATTGTGTCTAACATATGCACCTCGGGCTACACCGTCGGCAATCATCGTGTTAGATTCAGTCCTTCTGTTGTTGTTGTCAAGGGCAAATCCCTCGCGCACCAACCGCAGATTTTGCAATTTTTCAACCCCGCGGTCATCGCCAACGTAGTTGTTGTCTCCACGTTTCACACCTTTCGCCATCTAACCAGGAAAAACCTCGCTGCTGATGCCAACTGACGCAGAACGGAAGCACGGTAAAGAATTAATTTCTACGAATTAATCCTATAGAACAAAATAACATTCGGAATCCACCGAAAACTCTGGAATCCACCAGAAAAATAGAGAAAACTCTAAGGATTTTATTAAATTTCGAAAATTCTTCCAAAATAAAGTCCTAAGGCAGCTATTTATACTAAAAAAACTAAAAACCCTAATTAAAATTAGAAAATACTAAAAATTACCAAAAACGGCAAAACGAGTTAGAGTCTGATTCTAGTCGTAATTTTGGGAATAACCCAGTTTACGGAATCCTAATCCGATGTTTCTATGATTTGATATTAATTTTCTAAAACTTTCCTAAAATAGCAAAAACGAACTTTTGGCAGTCTAAACGACGTTGGATTGCTGAAATTTGACGTGATTCCTGAGCTTTGCTCATGAGTTTTGTTCATCGCGCCGTTTCACTTGAGATAGAGTTCGTCTCGTACTCAAATACAATTTGAGTTTGTCGAAAACCCTTATTTTTCCATAATTTCTTTCGATATTTCCACCAATGCCCATAAATAACTCTTCTCCGAATCAAGTAGTTATTTTGCAATTCGAATCCAATTTGACGTTCCTTATCTCTCTCTCTCTCTCTCTCTCTCTCTCTCTCTCTGTCAATATATCTCACTCTGTCTCTCGCCGCCACTCCATGATTGAGGAAGGTGGTGGCTATGGCGACGACCACGGCGGTGGAGGCGGCGGCATATGGAAGACAACTATGACGGTAAGAAAGCCACAGCGATGGGAGGAGGCGTTGTGGTGGCGCGGCGTTGGGTCATGGAGGATGACGTTGTCCCAGCGGCGACGCTCGAGGTTCGAGGTGGTGCGGTGATGCTGGGGTAGGCGATGGCGGTGTGTGTGGGGTTGGCGATGGTGGCGTGGATGGGAGTGGGTGACCTTCGTGTCACGGGTCTAGGGTTTGGAGGGTGTATCTAGGGTTTGGTTTGGAAGATCCAAAATTTTCGATTTGATTTCTGCAGCTGTCTATGAGTTAATATGAGTGTCTGGCGGCTAGGGTTCAAAGGAGGAGCTAGGGTTTCAAGAATATGGGATCAGAGATGTCTACGGATTACTACCGTTTTCTACGGTTTCCTATGGGTGTCTATAGATGTCTATGACCGATTTTTTTTTTACATTTATAATTTTCAATATTATGTAGAAAGAGAAGAAAAAAATAGATTTCTATAATAGTGAAAATATACGAAAATGAAAAAAAAACGTACTGTGCTTCTACGTAAAGAAAATAATAATAATAATAAAATGTTAGATGCAAAAGTGAATATGTTAAATGCAGAATAAAAAAAAAATGATAAATGCATTTTAAATATTACTTGGTGCATATTTCATATTTTGTGAATGAAGGGCATTTCTGGAATGAAATTTATAAAGGATGTGAAGCAAAAGTTTAGTTAGACTTTCCATTTAGTTCTAATAAGTTTTGTCACTAAGGAGCTATATCTTAAGACCCCTTTTTCTTAATTAACTATTTGTTAAGTATATTTTTAAGTTATATATGTATAAAAAAAATTAATTATCTAAAGTTTAACTTTAAACTTTAAAAATTAAAAATTTAGTGCAAGCCTTTTCAATTTCTTTCATTTTTCTTTTTTAATTTTCAAAACTAAAACTAATTCCTATAATTTTTTTAAAAGTAAGAAACTATTTTTTTTTTTGTACAAAAAACTTTAATTTCTTTTAAGTTATTTTTTCCACTGTTTTTTTTTTTTAAATTAACTATTTTTAAGTACTTTTTAGAGTTATACAGAATCGGCCGGTTGTACCGGTTCTAACCAGGAACCGAACAGGAACTGAACCGGGAACCGTAAAGAACCGAACCGCAAGGAACATGAAATATTCGGTTCGGTTCCGGTTCCTCCAAAATCGAAATCGGAACCGACAGTTTAGAACCGGAACCGGAACCGAATCGAACCGTGGTCATGCCTAATGCTCTGGTAGTCGATTAAAGTGTTAATCGACTATTTTGGTAGTTGATTATGGTTACTTGACTTCATTTTTTAATTTATTTTTGAATTTTTGTGTATTCACTCAGATTTGTATAAATCAATTACTATATATGTATATTATTTGTTTTGCAAAAAAAAAAATGATGATTTTCGTTTTTAGGTAGTTCTTTTTGTTTTATTTTTAGTAGTCAGTTCCTTAATCGACTATGCTTCATCATAGTCCATTAATACGTTTCATAGTCGATTAATATACCTGATAGAGAAAAAAAAATAAAAAATTACAAAAAAAAGAAAGAAAAAAAAAAAAAAGCGGTTGATGAGGTGACATGATCATAATTGGAAAAAATGGCGGCTCGAATTAGGAGGAGATTTTTCTCAAACGGTGCAAAATAGTTTGGGCCTCCCTCTATTAAAAGAAGTATTGGGGATTATATCAAGGGATCTTAAGATATAGGTCCCTAGTCATAAAACTAATTAGAACTAAATGACAAACTCAACTAAACATTTGCTTCACATCCTTTATGAAATTCATTCCGAAAATGCCCTTCCACTCATCTTTATTTTTTCAATTTTCACTCTAACATTTTCTACATTATTATAAACAGTTTTTTTCCTTATTTTTTATATTTTATTGGAAATTACGGGAAAAAAATTTGTTAATTAATTCAGCAGATTTTAAAAATACTATGGTGCACTATGATATACTATGGTGTAATATAGTTTTTACACTTTTATTAAAAAAAATCCTACATAATATTGAAAATTAACAAAAAAAAAATTAATTTTCGTTTTTGCTAATTCAAATTACATATATTTTAATTTTTTATTTTATTTATTTGTTGTCAATATTGTAGTATACCATGTAGACTATGGTATATTACAGTGCACTATGGTCTACTACAGTGTACTACCAAATCCTAGCAGCCAATAACACCCAATCTCTCCAACCCTAGCCGTAAACACAGCAACCGTCAAACCTTAGGAGCCAACATCCGAACCGTCGCAACCTCAGTTACCTACCAACTTTGGAAAAACCTAGAATTACGATTTTGAATACAAATCAAGTAAAATCTCTTGAAGATCGAGAAAATCAAATGCAATTTGTAAAGAAATATAATTTCAATCAAATCTCCACCACAACCACATCCCGTCGCCGACCACCACAGCCCCCCAACACCGCCTCGACCACCACAGCCCCTCGCCGCCGCCTTGACGACCACAACCCCTCACTGCCGTTTCGACCACCACAACGCCTTGCCGCTGCGTTAACCACCACAGCCCGTCGCCGCCGCCTCAACCACCACAACCCCCACCGCCGCCGTCCACCACAACCCATGCGGCCCTGCCGTCTCAACCACAGCCCTGCGGCCGCCTCAACCACCGTAGCCCCCACCATCGCCGTCCACCACAACCTGTCGTCTCAACCACAGCCCTGCCGTCTCAACCACAGCCATGTCGCCTTCTTAACCACCACAGCCCGTCGCCGCCGCCTCAACCACCACAGCCCCCACCGCTGCCGTCTACTACTGAATAAATTAGCAATAAAGAGATATAGAGATAGAGAGGTGAGAGAGAGAGAAAAAAAAAAGGAGAGTGAAAAAGTGATACAGAGAACGTGTGAGAGAGATGGAGAGAAAGAGAAAGAACGTGAGAGAATACCAAAAGAACGACATAAATATGAATTGGAAGAAACATGAATGTGTAGGTTATATAATTTAGGGTATAAGGGCAAGATAGGGATAAAAAAAAATTAGGTATGTGGCTCATATATTATTTCAATGTAAGGATTTATTTTAAAAGAGCCCCTTGTCCCTTATTTATGAATTAAAATACATGTTTAAAGGATGGACGTATTGGCGAAATAATATAACCCATGAACCTAAAATATAAAGATGGTCAGGAACTTGTGCTTAGACTAGCCAAAAAAAACATGTTAGTAAAAAGGGTAAATGGCAAATAGCCCCATGACAAAGGCACTTAATTAAAAACACGACATCCAACTTTTTTGTTTTCCAAATAAATCCAGCTCATTTAAATTTATTTGCAAATAAGGAAAAAAAAATTATATATACCAAAATTACCCTCAATTCCTTGAAACCATAATTCAATTCCAATTTCATGATTTACACCCTAATTTCGCCCAATTTCATCAATTAATCAATTTTGACCCTTATTCCAATTTTAACCCGGAGACCGCCGGACCCGCGGTCTCCGGCGTTGACCTTTTACTTTCTTTCTTTTTTTCCTAATTTTTTTTTTCCGGCAGGTCAACCGTCGGTCTCCTGCGTTGACTTCTTGCTTTTTGAAAACTTATATTTTCTTAAGCAAAAATTATTTTAATTAATATTACTGTCTTGGCTACTAAATTATTGTCTCCAACAGTAATTTAAGTTGAAGACATAAATTTTATTGTATTAATTAATTTTATCGTCTTGCGCTGCAATTTTGCTATCTTCGACCGCAATATTGTTGTCTCACCGTAATATTACTGTCTCATGCAATAATATTACTGTTTGGGACAGTAATATTAGTAATATTATTGTTTGGGAAAGTAATATTCATAATATTATTGTTCGGGACAATAATATTAATGTGTGGGACAGTAATATTACAGTTTTGGTATTCAATATTACTATCCAGTCAATAATTTTGTTGTAAACACAGTAATTTAGAGACAAAAAGTAAAGTTAAAAGAAAAAATCAACGCCGGAGACCGGCAGTTGACCGACCGGAAAAAAAAATTCAGAAAAAAAATGTTTAAAAAAAAAAAAACAAATTCAACGCCGGAGAACCGCCCGGTCAATGGGAATCTGGCTGGAAAAAAATCATAAAAAAAAAATTTAGTTTTTGAAAAAAATATTATGTTTTCAAAAAATTATGAGAATGGGGGTTAATGTGATATATATGTTCAAATCCATGGTCAATGTATAATATTGAGGAATTTAGAGTATAATGGATGGAATTGATAAAAAATATATTATGAAGAGTATTTGAGACAAAAGACACGGGTATAGATTTATTTGCAAGACTATTTTTTGTCTGACCTATATGCATGTATGTCAGTAGTCATGTGCCTAATTGGCATTCGTCCTAGTAAAAAAGGCGAAAGAATAGTTCGCTATGTACTCATTGCGCAACTTAGTTAATTTTCACCAAGTATCTGCCTTGGCATTAAATTTTCTCACCATAAACTTTTTGTGGAGTTCTTTCCTGCGTGTGATTCTATTTCGGAGCCAAAATAGTAGCATATAACTATATTTTTTCTTGACAGTAATATCTGGTATCATGAAAACTTTCTTGACAGTAATATCTGGTATCATGAAAACAAATTTTTTCTCCTCTTAACATATTTACCAGTTTCTAAAATGGTGGCAGGTTTTATAATTAAATGATATTTGAACAACAATCTTGTGCAGTCAGAACGTAAGATACAGAACATCATTTCTTAACCTATGCTTTTTGAGTAACATTAAATAAAAGTTGAGAACTTATTTTTGTTGAGAAAAATCAGTTCAAAATGGCTCAGAGTATTTAAAAAAATTGATAGGTATAAACATTAATTTCTCCGGGACTACATTTTGTATCCGACAAAGTATCTTCTGTCTATTCAAATAAGAAAAATGAAAAATGAGAAGGAACTAGCTAACGAAAATTCTATTGCGTATATATACTATTCTCTTCTCATATGAGATGTGAGATCAATGAATAACTCCTCACTGCAAGGAATTGTGAGTCCACCCATCGGATGATGGAACCCAAATTCTTCTTCAGCTTGGCTCAATAATTCTTGAAATGATGGATTGTTCAAATACGATAGTGGAATAACAAAGCGCTTCTTTTCACTTTCTCCAAGATACACAGCAAAATGCCCCTTTGGAACTTCATTTGATCTCTTTTCAGACGATAAAGACCGCCTAAGAATTTTGTGAATAGCCATTGGTTAGTTTGTTTAAAATAAATTTTGGTGATGCCGAAGATGTAACCGAAAGAATTTATGAGAATTTTGTGAACTATATGAGAAATTGATGTTTGAAGGCTGGTTTGAGTTTAGAAATGTGTCATATAAACATATATATAAATACACTTGTAAAGGCCTTAAGAATTGAGCTGGATTGAGTGGTGATGAAGGAGCAAGATAATATGTGCAGAAACAAAGCACATGAAGAATCACATGGTTTTGTCCTTTAAGCCTTCACAAGCTTTAATTGCAACACAATAAAGTATTTACCCACCACCTCCAGCTAGAAAACATATAATCCGGGATTAATTTGTGTTGTTTGTTATCGTAAGCTGTAGGGTCTTATGTCGCGCTCTTCAACAAATGTTCAACAGTTGACGAATCAGTTCAATATGTTGCTCTAAAATAATTTGAAGATTTGAAGACAAATCATGTGATCAATCATGTGCTTTTGTTTCTCCAAGTTAACCACATATCCATTTGCCTCTTCGTAACCACTAAATCCAGCTGCACTTTCAAGGATATATATGCATGTGCAACGACACATTTCTAAACTCGCAACCAACTTCCAAAAAAAAACTTCTCCAATAAAACTCACATTCCTTTATTTTCATCTTCAGCCTCACCAAGATTTGCTTTAAGAAAAATCGATGGCCATTCACAAAATGCTAAGACGGTCTTTATCGGCAGAAAAGAGATCAACTGAAGTTCCTAAGGGGCATTTGGCTGTTTATGTTGGGGAGAATGAGAAGAAACGCTTTGTAATTCCACTGTCATATTTGAATCATCCTTTGTTTCAAGAACTATTGTGCCAAGCTGAAGAAGAATTTGGATTTCATCATCCGATGGGTGGACTCGCAATTCCGTGCACTGAGGATTTATTTATCGACCTCACATCTCACTTGAGCAGAGCATAATATATACGCAATTGAATTTTCATTAGCTAGTTCCTTCCCATTTTTTTTCCTTTTTGTATAGACAGAAGATACTTTAATAAGCCACTTCATGGACATTTGTTTATTTATTTTTTTTCGACATGGAGAAGATACATTGTCGGGTACTAACTGTATTCCTGAACAAATTACTGATCTTATTTATAAAAGATTCTTTTTATTCTAAACCATTTTGATATGTTAATACCTTACCTATCTAGAAGTTCTTATCATCAGCTCTTTATCTTGATCACAACATATGCAAATGGTTAGCGATTACTTTGCTGTTTCTTTGCACTTCTTTTTCTCAAATACTCGCTCTGATTTTTTTTTTTTTTCCAGTGTTGTTACTGCCAGAAAAGTATGCTGTCATACTTTCCATGTAAGGAAGTATGACAAAGGCAATTTAGTGAAGTTTCATGTAAGTTATGTAACTCAACTTTTGGATTACAATAAGTGTTCCTAAATATTACAAACAAGAGAAAAGTATCTCACATATAGAAAACAACCTAACAAGAGTTTATAGCCAGAGGAATAAATACAAGGCCAGAGACTTCATTAAAATTTAAGCAGCTGCACGGTAAGCACATAGGGAACTATTCTTTCGCCTACCGTGTGCTCGACGCAATACAAGCAGCATACGCCTCTTTTTTTCCGGATTAATTTTCTTTTAGGAAATTGCCCCAACAGTTCAAGTTCAAGTTTTACTATAATTCAAGTTCAAGTTTTACTATTTTGTTTATTGATAAGTAGAAATATGAGTTCAAAATGTACTTAAAAAAATTTACAATTTTATGTTTTAAGCCTTTGAAAATAACATATTGAACCCTTGGTTAAACTTGACTTGTCCAACAGTATGCTTCTGATAGAGGTCACCTATTGTGAAAATTAATGTAATATAATATCAGAATGTATAAGAGAGAACAGAACATTGATTTGAATCGCTGAGTTCATATAAAATTAGTATTATCAAATCAAATGGCTTAAAGATTGATGTATATACTGTAATTTTGTGCTTCTATACATTTCTCTTCTTGAAAACAAGAAGAAGATTGAATCATTCTCGAAAGAAAACCTAATTTTACAAAATTGTGATCCTCCTAACCACGTATATATATATCCATATGTATATCATGTTCTGCTCAAATGAGAGGTTAAATCAACAAATAGATCTTCATTGCAAGGAATGGTTAGTCCACCCATTGGATGATGGAATCCAAATTCTTCTTCAGCTCGGCACAGCAAATCTTGAAACGAAGGGTGGTTCAAATACGATAATGGAATTACGAAACGCTTCTTTTCACTCTCCCCAACATACACTGCCAAATGACCCTTTGGAACTTCAGTTGATTTTCTTTCGCTGGATAAAGATCGTCTCAAAATTTGGCGGATTGCCATCTTTTTATTTTTATTTTATAATAAAAAAAAGCTCTTTGAGGAAGTATTTGAAATAAGTGAAAGCTGAGAAAGCAAGAGTATTTTCAGGACTTGTTGATGTTTGTAATCAAGAAATGGCGTTGTATATATAGGCTATAAAGAAATAATGTAGATAAGTGTGGTGACCATAAATGTGGTGATGCTCTATGAAACTCGGAGAAGCATACGCATATGAAATCACATGGATTTGTCTTTCAGAATAATAATGATTTCAAGGAAACAAGAATTTGTCTGATCGAAAATGTTGCATTCCACCAACATGGCCCTTAAACGACCCTACAGCATATGATAACAAACAGCTAAAGTTTCCTCTTGCAATTAATGCAGCAAATAGAAAAGTCTCTCATTATCTCTTTATTATGACATGTACTCTATCACTTAAGGCCATGCTATCTTATAGCTAATTGATTGGCAGACAATTACATGTGATCTTCCATTTTCGAGCATGCTTGGCCCGTTATACGACCCGTATTTGAATTGTCTATTAACGACAAATTCAACAAGTGAAGGCCATTCATCTATTAATGCATATGGTCATCTAAGGGACAAAACCATGTGAGTGCATTTGCCTTTGTTTTCCTAGTTTCATAGAGTACACATATCCATGTTAACCACTCTCATCTAAAGTTCTGTGCTAGCCTATATATACAACACAGTTTCTTGACTGACAAATAGCAACAACTTCTGAAAAATATTATTGTTTTCTCATCTTTCACACTACTTCAAAAGAAACTTATTTCTTTGAGGTGAAAAAGATTCAGTTTATGCAACAATGGCCATTCGTCAAATACCAAGACGATCTTTATCCAACGAAAGAAGATTAACTGAAGTTCCAAAAGGACATTTGGCCGTTTATGTTGGGGAGAGTGATCAAAAGAAGCGTTTCTTAATCCCGTTATCATATTTGAATCATCCTTCGTTTCAAGATAGTGCTTGATATATATATATATATATACTAGGTCTTAGAACAATAGAATTTTTGTTACCTAGTTTGTAGACGATTTTATTTTGTCGTCGGGTACAAAATGTATTCCTGCACAAATTAACAGAACAACTATTCATAGTCCATATTTTACTGGCTTATAGTGCGACTTTATCTCATTTGTGACTTTTATTCAGAAAAACAAAAATCCTCTCAAACCCTCTTCGAACTCTCGCTAATTAAACGAGCAATTTCGACAACAATTGAGGTAAAAATTACTTATTGACGTAATTTAATGTTTTAGTGTTGTTTAGTTTACAAATTACATCGATTAGAATAAGTTTAGATTAATCGGAAAAAAAATCGTCATTATTTCGTGCTATGAAGATATGAAATGGACTTCTTCATTCCGTGCTTCATAGCACGAAATAAAGAAATTTTCAAATTTTCGGTTTGTTTCGTGTAGATTTACACGAAACCAAAGCATGTGTTTCGTGTAAATCTACACGAAACAGTCCAAAAGGAACAACATTTAAAAAAAAGATGAAAGTCGACAAAAACATGGTTTTTTACCTCAAAATCGGAATCGGTTTCGGCCATATTGATAATTGTTGTGTTCTAATTGATATTATTATAAATAATTAATAATTTGCAAAGTTTTAAAATTTGGAGCTTGAGGAATTTGAAAAAAGATTAAACGGTTTCTCAACAAATGAATTAAATCGCAGTGCAATTGAAAATAAAATGCACTATGAATAGTAAACCCCCAAATTAAACAGATTTTCTATAAAATATTTTTAGTAAGGGTACATGGCAAATAAGGTCATAAGGGCACAAAACGATATCCAACCTTTTTTGTATTCCAAATAATTCCAATTCATTCAAACTTATTTGCAAATAAGGAAACCCCTTTTAATATATACCAAAATTACCCTCAATTCCTTAAAACCCTAATTCAACTCCAATTTCATGATTTACTCACCAATTTAGCTCAATTTCACCAATTAACCAATTTTGACTATTATTCTAATTTTGACCCCAATTTTGATCCGCCACCGCCGGAGACGGTCTGTCAACCGCCGGTCTCCGCTATTAACTTTTTGTTTTTTTTTCTTTTTTTTTTGAAATTTTTTTTTATGAAATATTTTTTCCGGTTGGTCAACCGCCGGTCTCGGGAGTTGACCTTTTTTTTGCTTGAAATTTTGTTTTTTCTTAAAAAAATTATTTTAATTAATATTACTGTCTTGGCTGCTAAATTACTGTCTCGAACAATAATTTAATTATCGAAGCCAGTATAACTGTCTGAGATAGTAATATAACTGTCTCCGATGTTGACTTTTTTTTTTGTTCTAAATTTGTTTTTTTATTAAAAAAAAATTATTTTAATTAATAGTACTGTCTTGACTGTTAAATTACTGTCTCCAACAATAATTTAAAAACAGTAATTGAACTGTCGGAGACAGTAATATTACTATATGAGATAGTAATTTTACTCTATTAATTAATTTATCATCTTGGCCTGCAATTTTGCTCTCTTCGTGTTGTGAATCGGACACGTGTACGCAGCGGAAAATAAAAAAAGTTATATAAAAAAAAGTTTAATCATATAAACACGTACTTGATAATAACAATTAATTGCGTACCTTAATGCTTCCAGTGCAAATTAAAATAAACAATTGCGTACCTTAATGCTTCCGGCGAAATTAAAATACAACATGCATATAATTAATTCAATAATTAAATCAAGTAGCATGCTCGCAGTAAATCACGAATCATACATCAACAATTACATATAGAAATTCATGAAAAATCATACTGCGAATACGGACCCTCTGCCATCCATTGCAGCGGAGCCCTTTCATAATCGGTATTACGAATCCAGATACTATAGGATTGGAATCTGGCGATACACAACCTGCCTACCGGTGGGACAAGCGGTAGTACGATTCAAGGGGATTGGACATTCCTGGAACGCATATACAAAAAACTAGAGTCATATAAATAAAAGGATTTCACCTCGTATACCGAATTCAACTGATATGTGGTGCTAGACACGAAAAAGTCAGAATAAAATGGAAGAATAATTAAAAGGAAAACTATCGAAGAACAGGACGGCGCGTGGGCGCCGATTTCCGGCGACATGCGGCGCAGATTGGCTGCGGACGTGAGAAGTGAGCGGCTAGGGTTTGTGGTGTGTATTATGTGTGTTTTTTTTGTCTATATACAGACATATAAATCTTGTGTTTATAGTGTCTTGTATAAAAGCCCTAACGGGCTTAATTTGGACCGGGCTCAACAACTTATGTTCGTTAGTCTTTCTTCTCTCGTTTCTCATAACTCAATGATTAGAAAATTAAAACAATTATATTTTAGGAACCATTGTAACATCCTCGTCATTACGAATGCCAATTCTTGATTTCCAATTTCTAAAACTGGAAATCCTAATTCAGTGGACCTGCTAAATTTGGAAACTTCCCAATTTAGAAAGTTCACTAAGATGTTCGCCTAGTTCTTTCCTTTTCTTATTCTCATTCATACTTCCAATTATGAATGCTAACTCAATCAAATTGACTTTCAATTATGCAAAGATCAAACATTTTTATCTTTGACCGTTTATTCAAAGAACTCGAGTGGGGAAAATTACAGTTTATGTCCCTAAACTTTACCACTAAAGTGATTTATGTCCTCAAACATTTCAATCCACGAAATATGTCCTCAAACTTGCCCCTTTTGATCACTTTATGTTCTGCCGTTAACGTCGGCAACTAACTTCGACGGAAATAGCACGCGTGGCTCAAGTGACGTCTATGTGGCCGTTAAATCTCGAGCTGTACAACACCCAGTGCCTACTTGGTCGACGAAACGTGATGTGGAGCGACACGTCATTCTCCTCCCCTATTTCTATTCTAAAATCCCTAATTCTCCATATCTCCAATGAACCTGTAAATCCAATCCCTAAAACCCCATTTCGAATCCTTCAATTGAGGTGAAATTCGAAAATAGCAGAATCGTCTGTGAATCCATGGCCATTTTTCGTGGTGATTTACCAGCAAAATAGCCCAATAAACAAATGCCGAATGTTTCCTCGATTTCACTTTCACCTTCGGGCTGAAATTTCATGTCTTCTTCCACTTCGTTGGGGAAGTCGGGGAGCTGGAATCCATTCTTGGGCACTCTATTCTTGGCGAAAAAAGAATTATATGCAGCTTTGACAGGTGTTGCATGTTTTTTTTTTTTCCGGAATTGGTTCAGACATTTTGTCGTACCACTTTTTTGGCAGGTTCTGAATCTGCTGAGTTGGGTTGAATTTGTGCCATCTTCACCATCCTTGTGCTCGCTTCATCGAGACCACAAGGGGCACAAGCATCAGGCGAAGAATCACACGACCCCAACATTCTAGAGACGGAGTTGGGAGAAGAATTAAAGCTTCCTCTAAAATCTTTTTCAGAACCAGAAGAGGAGTCGCGTTTACCTTCTTCCTCTCTAAAATAGTGTTTTTTGGTCTCCTCCCATACATTTCACCAAATTTTAAACCAAGTATAAAATAATAATATTTCACCAACTCACCACTTATAAGAAATAAGATTTGGTTGGTCTCCCATTGCATCTCCATATATATCCAAAACTATAACTTTAATGTTTATCATCATTTTAGTATATTTTATTTCCTAAATATTAATTATAATATTTTGAATTATATAATCTAAAAATTATATTATAAATTTAGGAAAATTGTCTAAACATGAAAGAACATTAAAGCTTGTTTTGTTAATTATTTTGTTTTATGCTTATTATATTTTATTAATAGAAATTAACCCATTAGTTAAAATAAAAATCAATTAATCAACATGTATACCAAACAATATACAATAATTAAACATAAGCATATTTATATTTATTAGAATTAATGTTATTATTAATGATAATAAAAATTTATATTTTTAAAACTAATTTATTAATTAAAACTATTGTTTTAGAATAAATATGTTAATAAGGGGACAATCACGTGCAACCTCTATATTTGGGAACAAAAATAGGATTTGGTGGAAAAATTAAGAAAATAGTCGAATGGTGAGAGATGAAAATTTATTCACCAAAAAATTTGGTGGTCAGATAAATTACATTTTTTTGTCACCTAAATTTTACCACTAAAACAATTTTCATATTCACACTTTTTCATCCATGAAATATGTCTTCAAATTTGCCACTTTTTAACAGTTTATGTTTGGCCGTCAACTTCGTCAGTCAACTTGGACGGAAATATCATGTGTGGCACACGTGATGTCGGTCTGACCATTAAAAGCCGACGTGGCTTATACCCTAAGTCGACCTGGCCGAAAAACATAACGAGTGACATATGGCAGTTAAATACCGACCTGGCACACAAATTAGTTGATTTAAACTCAATTACCAAATTTGTAACTCACTCAGTATATGAGTAGAATTTGGGCTGGATATTTTCTTCTCCTGAAAGCGCCCAAAGCACGACTCCGTGCACGGCTCCTTCGGTCGAACAACTCTAGCAATGTGAGACTTTGGATTTTTATTGTTTTATGACTTCGAATTTCGTATGATTCTGAAGAAGAATGGAATTTGATTGGAAATTTGAGAGCGGATTTACGCGATTGAAATATATTTTTGAAATTGGATAGGGTTTATGGGATGAAGAGTAAAGTGAGTAATGAGAATTAGAATTGGGGATTTGAGTGAGTTAAAAATTTGGTAATTGAGTTTAAATCAACTGATTTGTGTGCCAGGTCGGTATTTGACTGCAATATTTCACTCGTTATGTTTTTCGGCCATATTGACTTAGGGTGTAAGCAGTGGCGGATCCAGGATTTTTGGCAAGGGGGTTCGAAATTGTAAAATAAAAAATTTAAATATCACTTTATAAAAATAGTGGACCAAAAATTTACAATTTACAAATTTTAGGTGAATTGTGAAAATATTTAAAGAGAAAAAAGTTGAAAAATGTTAAAGATTTGAAATTTTAGGTGAATTGTGAAAATATTTAAAGAGAAAAAAGATGAAAAATGTTAAAGATTTGAAAAAAAACCAATGTGAAAATATTTAAAGAGAAAAAAGATAAAAAATGTTAAAGATTTGAAAAAAAACCAAATTTTGAGAGGGTGGGGTATCGAACCTGCGACCTATTTGCGAGTAAATGTAACTTTACCACCTCAACCAATAGCCTTTTTTGTCAACTTATGTATAATAGTATTAATTACTTAAAATCAAGGGTGTGCAACTGCACACCCTAGACCATAGGTAAATCCGCCACTGGGTGTAAGTCATATCGACTTTGCACAGCCATATCAACACCAGGTGTGCCACGCGTGATATTTTCGTCAAAGTTGACTAACGTAATTGACGGTCTGATATAAATTGTTAAAAGGGATAATTAGTTGGACCCCTCTTATTTGGAACTTATATGGCTGAGGGTTCATTTTGTTAGTTGATTATAGTTATAGGTCCATTGACTAATAAATGTAATATAAATTAAATTACAGAAAATATAAATAAAATTCCACATTTCACTCTATATCACTCTTTTAATTACTTTCTCTCTCCTCTCGCACACGTCTCTCTCCTTTTCTTTTCTTTCCTCCTTTCTTTTTTATTTTTTATTTTTACTTGTGACACGTCTCTCTCTCTTCTTTTCTTTCTCTCATTTCTCTCTCTCCTTTTCTTTTTTTTTTTAATTTTTTTCTAAGTTGTGTCAAATTACAATAACAAATTGCAAAATACAATTAACAACATACAAACTGCAATTTGTAACAGTAAAAATAAATCGCAAAATCAATATAATAGGGAACCACCTACCATATGTCAGAAATATTATTTTACAAATATCTTTTCACAACAACACAATATGGAACTAATGATAATTTGCTCAAACATCAGTACTTCAAGTTTTTTTTCCTCGAACAATATAAAATATTTTTAAATAATAAAATATGAAATAAAAGATGACATAACAAACCAACAAACCATTTTTGTCTAGGAATAATCAGTACATTAAATACAAAATATTGTAAGATACAAATTAGTAGATACAAGCAGTGTTGCAGTATAGTGTTGCAATAACTGATTCTGGCTGGGGTGATGTCATAAAGGAAATAGTCTCGACGTCCTACTGAATTCACAACTTTCAAACGTCCTCGAGGATTTTCTAGAAACTTGATCGTGTCAATATGAGTTTTGGAAAAGAACCAAAAAATATGTGAAACCTTCCATAGTTATTCCCAAAAGGAAGAAAAAAAAACTAATATTAATTTGCAATAACGAGCTGCAGATTAAAAAATGCAGAATTGCCAAAGTCAATTAAGAAAACAGAAAATAAAAATCGCAATCAAATAAAATGTAAGGGACAACCAACAAACTTCAAGTTGCAGACAACAACATAAAAAATATAAATTGCAACAACAACAACAACAACAACAACAATAACAACAACAACAACAACAAAATAGTGGCAAAAACAAACAAATAAAAGTGTGCAAATAACCATATCCAAATGCAATTGTCAGCAACAAACTGCAAAATGCAAACGATCTACAATGACAATAAGTATTTTGTTATGATAGATGAAACCATTTTTTACAACACCAAACTGCAAATATTACAGTAAAGTGCAAAATACACAATAAACATTAAAGTGCAAAATACACATAAAAACAGCAAAATAAAAAACTAACAAAAAAAGATCTTTGCAGAAAACAAAATTATTACCTAGGGTCGTAGGCTCCAAATCTCTGTCTTTCACTACATTCATAAAAAAAAAACCCATTAGATTTCTTCAATGAATCGCGATTTAAAAAAAAATACAAAAAAAAAATGCAATATATAGCAAATTATCTGTACGTTTTCAAATTTGCACCATCTTCTCGGTTTCCAGACCTACAGACTCTCCATCGATCTCAGCAATAAAGGGCTATAATTACAGAGTTTGGGTTGAACGAAATGGGGGAGAATTTTTGCATGTTTCAATTTGACGAGATTTGCAGATTTTTCCCTGTTGTGTCGGTTTGCAGATTTACAGCATTTCCATCGATCTGAGAATTAGGGGATATGGTGCGTTGAAAGAAACGAGATGAGAGGTTTTGCAGTTTCAATCTCACGATTTGAGATTTTTTTGCCTCAATTTTAGCTAAAACCTGATTTGGTGGATAATTATATTTATGAAGGGAATTTTCCTATTTTACTGCAAATGGCAAATCAGCCAAAAATATTAGTAGGGGGTTTTAGCAAAATAAGACTTGTGACTTGGACTAGGACCTATATAGTCTTAGAATGGAGGGTCTATAGAAAATTACCCCTGTTAAAAAGTGACAAATTTGAGGACATATTTCGTGAATGAAAAAGTTTGAGAATATAAATCGTTTTAACGGTAATGTTTAAGGACCAAAAAAAGACAAATAAAAAAAAGTATGTATTATCATCTGTTAACCAATTTTGTTATGTTTCTAAAAAAAAAAGAAAAATCCTACGATGCTACTATAAGACAAGTTTGAGAGATAATATCAATGTTACACTTAGTAAAAAACATCGGTTGATTTTGCATCGTAGATTTATACAATTAACCACCCATTAAGTACACATTTATATGGGTGTGTGTGCTAATGTAGATCAATGATGTAGAACCACTCATTGTATCTCACCGAAACCCATATTAGTTTATGCGTGTTAGGCTGCTTCCGAGAAAAGATAATTAATTGTTCTATAGGCTTGACAGAATTTATATTAATTTCGTCAGCCAAAAGTTAATTTGAAAATCATTTCATAACCAAACTAGATTTAAGTAAATTTTAATTAGGATTTATTACAAATAAGTACATCATGGGCTACTTATTAATAAAGAGCTTTAGATAAAAAAATTATAAAAAAATCCGGACAATGTCCAAAATTTCGTAAAAGACTAAAAGACCCCCTCACATTTTAATATGCTATTTTTCATCCTTTAATTCAATTTAACTTTAATGTGACCCCAAATTTCAACAAGCATTCAATTTTGACCCCTAACTCAATTTTGACCCATAACTCAATTTTGACCCCTAACTCAATTTTGACTACAATTTCACCCATCGTCGCCGTTGTCCGCCTGTCTCCGGCATTGATTTTTTTTTTTCTTGTCTTTTTTTGAAATTTTTTGAAAATTTTATTTTCTTCAATATTTGTTGGCCCTTTTAAATAGTAAAATTGTTGTGGTTGACAGTAATATTACCACTATAGTAACACAGTAATATTACTATTAGGGCAAAATGCACTTTGCCCCCTTAAAAAAATCATAATCCGCACTTTGCCCCCTAAAAAACCAAAAAAGAGACTCTCCCCCTTTCAAATTGTGCCTCAGTTGCACTTTACCCCAAAATTCGAATTCCGGTGTATTTTTCACTAAATTTCAAATATCTTCGTCCACTTAAGGGGTATATGCGTCATTTTAGGGTATAAATCTTTTCTTTTAAAATTTTCACTTGATTTTAAATTTCTCCATCTAAGTTGTGAGAACTAAATTGCAATTTTTTAGAATTGCCTTAAAAACCCTAATCCCCTTCCTTCTTCCCACCACCGCACCACCACCACCACTGCACCACCACCACCTCTACCACCACTCTTCATCATCATAAAAAATCACAATCATCTCCGGGGCAAAAAAAAAAAAAACACAACTAATTTTCATATTCCCATTACTAATTTTTGCAGCTCAATTTTCATATTCCCAGTACGATTTTTTGCAGCTCGATTGACGTCGCTCCCGCCTTTTGCGTCACCAAAATCGACCACTTCTACGACGATGAAGACGACGATGTCAGTCACACATAAATCCCTCCAATTTCTTATGCCACCTAAAATCCTATGTGCTATGGTGGACGACGGATTGTTTGAATTTAATGTTAGTTGGTTATGGGCGGCGGATTATCTGAATCTGGGTTGGGTTCTTCGTGGTGGTGTAGCAGCTGCGGTGTGGTGGTGTTGGGTGGCTGCTGGTGGCGGAACAGAAGGTGGATGCAATCATGCAGAATTGTTTGGCTGTGGAAGTGGATGGGGGAAGTGCCACGAGAAGATGATTATTAATTATTTTTTTCTTTTTTTCTTTTCTTTTTCCAGTTATACTAAATTCATATTTTTTTCATTTTGTTTCTTTAAATTGCAGTACTATTAAAACTTTATTAAACAATACTGGAAATATTTGTAGCATGAATAACAAATATGAAAATAATTTTGGAATCACGCAAACTTGAATATATTGCATTAAAAACTATAATTTGAAAATTAAAAAAAATAAACAAACAAATAAAAACTATGACGGAAAAATACATTTTGCACCCTTCAAAAAAATTAAATGGTGTAAAAGATGATTTGACGCATATACCCCTAAGTGGCTGGAGAATTTTGATTTCCGGGAAAACATACGTACACCGGAATTCTAATTTTGGGGCAAAGTGCTACTGGGACACACTTTTCAAGGGGGTAAGTCTCTTTTCCGGTTTCTTAGGGGGAAATTGTGAACTATTAGGGGTGAACGAAAAAACCGAAAAATCGAAAAACCGAACTGAAAACCGAAAAAACCGAGCCGATATGTACCGTCCCGACTTAAAACCGCATATACGGTAATTGTTTTTTGAAAAACCGAAAATATCGGTTTGTGTATGGAGAATTTAAAAATTACCGAACCGAACCGATTTATACAAAATGATGTATTTTTGATATATATTATAAATATTTATCCTAGCGTGCCTCTATCTTTCGAGCGCCTCCATGTGACATTTTTTTCTATTAATTAATTTTGGTTGTGACGTGTTTTTTATAATTAATTTTCGGTTGTTATTTGTTAATTTTCTCAAATAAATATAATGAAAGTCCAAATATATGGGTTTTATGCCGAACCGGAATTCGAACAAATAGACGAAATCAAAACTGAAAATAAACCGAATTGATACCGAAACCGTTTACCGAAAACCGAAAAACCGATTCACACCGAACCGAAAAAAACCGACATATTCGGTTTTTTAAATATGAGAAATCGATATTATCGGTATGTGTTTGGTTTATTGTAAAAACCGAGCCGTACCGACCCGTGCACACCCCTATGAACTATGAGTATTTTAAGGGGCGAAGTGTATTTTGCCTTTACTATTATATTACTGTTTAACACAGTAATATTGCTATATTACTCCCTAGCACGATACTATTAACACAACAAAAATCACTATTATTGTGTAATAGAATAATATTAATATGTTGACCGTTCAACAAAGTCAAACATAAGAAAAACCAAAAGAATTAATATTGATGTAATTGACAATAATATTACTGTCAACCACAGATATTACTGTAACGACCGTAATATTACCGCCAACCACAATAATATTATTGTGTTTACAGTAATATTACTATAGTAGATAGTAATATTATTACGTTAATCGGTCAACAAATCAAACAAAATAAAAAGACCAAGAAAAATTAATATTAATGTGGTTGATAGTAATATTATTGTGTTTACAGTAATTTTACCGTCAACGACAGTAATATTATTAGGTTGACTGGTCAATAAATCAAACAAAATTAAAAGGCCAAAAAAATAATAATATTGATGTGGTTGATAGTAATATTATTGTGTTTATAGTAATTGTACAATTACTGTCAGTGACAGTACAATAACGATCAACGTTCAACGGCGGGCGTAAAAGAAATGGATAGGAAAAAAAATCAATGCCGATAACCGGCGAGATAAAAAAAAATAAAAATAAAGGAAAAAAGTCAAAATTGATGAAATTAAATTTAAATTGGGGTTACAATTAGGAATTTGGTTTAAGGGTTGAAGATAATTTTTTCATAAGCATTAATTTTCTCTTTATTTATAATACCATATTAAAGTGATGGACTTATTGATGAAATAGATATAACCCGTGAACCTTGAATATACATGCAAAAAGAACATGTTAATAAAAAAGGCGAAAGAATAGTTCGGTATGTTAGTAAAAACATAAAGAAGAATTGGGATTCCATCTTCCAATGGGTGGACTCACAATTCCGTGCAATGAGAAGTTATTCGTCGACCTCACATCTCACTTGAATAGAGCATAATATATACTCAAAAGAATTTTCCTTCCCAATTTTTGTTTTCTTTATTTATACTTAGCCACTTCGTGGACATTTCTTTTTTTTTTTTTTTTCTACACGGAGAAGATATTTTGTCGGGGTACAAATTGTATTCCTTGCACCAAAAGGCGAAATCCCTCGCCCCCAGGGCCCCCATCCCTTGGCCCGACAAGGATTGATGGAGGAATGTAAATCATGGTAACTCAACGGCCCGTTAAGATAGCGGACCCGGACCTGGTGCCCACAAGAAACCAACTCATTGGAGTTGAAATTCCCACACTGCGGCTGCCAGGATTCGATCCTAGGACCTTGCACCAACTTACCACCTCCGGAACCAGTTGAGCTACACCCATGCGGGTACAAATTGTATTCCTGAACAAATTACTGGTATTACCTATAAAAGATTTTTTTTTTATTCTAAGCCATTTTGATATGTGAATGCCTTACCTATCTAGAAGTTCTTATCATCATAAACTATTAATCCTGATTACAACAAATGCATATGGTTACTTTGTACTTTTGTCATTTTTTTTGTTTTGGTGTTGTTACTCCCAGAAAAGTATGTTGTCAAACGGCTTTTCTGTTTTCTATGTTAGAAAGTATGACAAAGGTTACTCAACTTTTGGATTACAAGAGTTCCTAAATATAACAAATTAAACAAGAGAGAAGTATCCCACATAGAGAAAAGAACTTAAAAATAATTTATAGCCAGAGAAATAAATACAATGGCAAGGATTTGTTTAAACCATACGCAACTGTGCAGTGAGCACATAGCGAACTATTCTTTTGCTTTTTACTAAAGAATACCGCATACTCGCCGCAATACAAGCGCAGCATACGCCTCTTTAATTTTTTTAGGGTTATTTTTCTTTTAGAAATTTGCCCTAACAATTCAAGTTCAAGTTTTACTATTTTGTTCATTGAAGAAACACACGTGAATTGTAATGTAATATAGTATCAGAATAAGAGAGAACAGAAGATTGGTATGAATAGTCGAGTTCGTATAAAATAAGTATTATCAAATTTCACCAAACAATGCTTTGGTATCTTAAAATGGCTTAAACTGTGTTGCATATATATACTGTAATTTTGTGCTTCTATACATTTCGCTTCTTGAAAACAAAGAGGAAGAATGTTTCTCGAAAGAAAAACTAATTTTACAAAATTGTGATCCTCCTAAACACGTATATCATGCTCGGCTCAAATGAGAGGTTAAATCAACAAATAGATCTTCACTGCAAGGAATGGTTAGTCCACCCATTGGATGGTGGAATCCAAATTGTTCTTCAGCTCGGCACAACAAATCTTGAAACGAAGGGTGGTTCAAATAAGATAATGGAATTACGAAACGCTTCTTTTCGCGCTCCCCAACATAAACAGCCAAATGACCATTTGGAACTTCAGCTGACTTTTTTCCGTTGGATAACGATCTTCTCAAAATTTGGCGGATTGCCATATTTATTTGTAGTGATTTTGTTTAGCTGAACTTTTTTTTAATCAAAAGCTCTTTTGAAACAAGTGAAAGCTGAGAAAGCTAGAGTATTTTCAGGACTTGTTGTTCGTAATCAAGAAATGGCTTTGTATATATAGTCTATACACAAATAATGTAGACAAGTGTGCTGAATATAAATGTGGTGCTCTATGAAACTTGAAGAAACATACAAATATGAAATCACATGGATTTTTCTTTCAAAATAATAATGGTTTCAAGGAAACAAGAATTTGTGTGATCGAAAATGTCGTATTCCATCAACAACATGGCCCTTAAACGACCCTACAAATATGATACCAAACAGCTCAAGTTGTATGTAACAGCTAACAATATATATAACAAAGTCTCTCATAGTCTGTTTATTATGACATGGACTCGATCGTTTAAGGTCATGTTATCTTATATATTTGTTACGCAACTAAGTTTGATGTGTGATTATAACAGCTAGCTAATTGATTGGCTGACAATTACATGTGTTCTTCCATTTTCGAGTATGTTTGGCCCGTCATACGACCCCTATTTGAATTGTCTATTAACCACAAATTCAATAAGTGAAGGCCATTCATCTATATTATATTTGCGTATAAATGCATATGGTCATCTAAGGGACATGCTGCCAGAGTTAGTACGATACAATATTTTCGATCACAAATTATTGTTGCCTAAAAATCATTATAATGATTCAAAGACAAAACCATGTGACTACATTTGCCTATGTTTTCCATGTTTCATCGAGTACCACATATCCACTTTCTGTGTTAACCACGCTTATCTAAATTTCTCAACGATATATCAATTCTTGCTAGCCTATATATACAACACAGTTTCTTGATTTACAAATAGCAACAACTTCTGAAAAATATTATAGTTTTCTCATCTTTCACAAATCACAATTCTTCAAGGAAGATTATTGATCTGAAATAATTAAACAAGATTCAGTTTATAAAACAATGGCCATCCGTCAAATGCTAAGACGATCTTTATCCAACGAAAGAAGATCAACTGAAGTTCCAAAAGGGCATTTCGCGGTTTATGTTGGGGCAAGTGAAAAAAAGCGATTTGTTATTCCACTATCGTATTTGAACCATCCTTCATTTCAAGAATTGCTATGCCAAGCTGAAGAAGAATTCGGATTTCATCATCCGATGGGTGGCCTCACAATTCCTTGTAGTGAGGAATTATTCATTGATGTCACCTCTTACTTGAGGAGATAGAGCTTGATATACATACACATATACTAGGTCTTAGAGCAATAGAATTTTAGTTAGCTAGTTCGTGGACGATTTTATTTAAATTTCATTTTTGTACACAGTGAAGATACTTTGTTGGGTACAAAATGTATTCCTGCACAAATTAATGGCATAATTATCTACAGAATATTTTTAGTATACTCCGAGCCATTTTGAAATGTGAATGCCCCGTCTATTTACTTCGTTGCTTTTATGCACTTAGCTTTTCTGATTTTCTTTTGAATGGTTGATTCTGTTTTGGAAATGGTCTTAATTTATGATTATGTTTGTTGCAAATCTGAACGGGAGGGATTTTAAAAAAAAAAAGACTAAAAGAATAATCTTAAATGATTTTTTTTTATTTTACTTTAGGGTAAATAACATTAAACCGTCTAAATTTTGCCTCTTTTTGCGGATTACCACCTCAACAAGAAAAGAAAAAATCAATCTCACCCAAACTCAATGAGATTTGGTTTGGTCTCCCATGACATGTCACCATATATGTCCCAAAATAATAAATTTAATGTTTATCATAATTTTAGTATAATTTATTTCATAAATATTAATTATAGATTCAATTGTAAGTAATAATATTTTGAATTATATAAACTAGTAATTGTACCCGTGCGATGCACGGGACAACAAATTGCATTGTTTTGATGTTGTAAGAATATAAACAAACGTTTGATGTATCGTATGATCAAAATTCTATTATACTGGAACATCATCAAATGAATTTTACTGTTGAAGCTACTACACACAAAAAAAAAAGAAATAACTTTATTGTTGAATAATTTTCCAAATGAATTGAATCAGCTAATACCAGTAGATTGAAAATTTGAACCAGAAAAAAAATCATCAACTATGTCTTTCATGTTGAACTTAAAAGTAATTAGATTTAATAACTTAGTTAACATAATCAAAATTAAACTATCGACAACATAAAAGGCCATCTATACATCTTGCATCGGAACTAAGCCCTTCTCCACTGCCTCATTTTCAGGCTGTTTTGCCGCTGGAATTAACAATTGGAAAATTAAGAAACAAAAATAAATATAAACAATAAATTAAATATCGCATACAAACAATAAGTCTTGAAGGTCGACTTCCAATAGCTTGTGGCTCCGCCCATTTTTGGTTAATTCTCTCAAATCATCCATTTTAATAACATGTCCAATAACATATAAAATGAAATAATTGTTATACATAAAATTTGAAAACTTTGGTATAAATTAATGAAACACATAATTTAACAAAATGAAATTACCTATAAGCCATGATGGAAAAAGATGTAAACTAATTGTCACACAGTCAATAGGATGAAGAAGATAAAAAAAAAAAATCTAAAGTCGGGTTACCAAAAGAAGAAGCCTTAGGTAAGGAAGAAATAAAATTCAAATGTTGCAGACATTATGTAAAACGATGTCACAAAATTCGCTAGGGATGAAAATCAGATTTATTTACCCTTTTCTGTAAAAATCAAAAATCAGATTATTATAAATAATAGGGTAAATAGCATTAAACCACCTAAACTTTTTACGTTTTTGCGGATCACCACCTGAACATTTTTTTTTTGCAAGAGTTCACCTGTACTCAATTAATTGTGCCACTTTGCCGTTTTTTGCCCGTTTTCAGGTCATAATGACCGGTTCTGGACACACGCGCATTGCACATGCGAAATCCAAGGGTATTGTTGGCTTTTTCATTTTTAAAATTGAATAAATGTTAATTTTCATTTATTTATTTTATTTTATGTTTCTTTTTTGAAATGAAATTTTCTTAAATAGAATAAGTAAAAAAAGAAAAAGAAAAACGTCATCTTGTTCCCAGCAACTCAGCCCTGTATTTTGAACTCATGGCCCAAAAAATCCGAACAAACCACCGACATAATTACTTTCTCGCCTCTACAATTCCAAGGATGACCACTGTCGTCGCACCAATCTCACCACCCACCGCCCACCGGCGCACACCCGATCTCACGGTCGAGCGCCGCTCACCGCCGCCGTGGCATGGGGCGGCCTCAATTGTGAGAAGATCCTATAATCCTCCATTCGTTGGAAGAAGATCTAGTCATTCGGAGGAAGAAATCGAGAGAAAATAGTGTTCATATAACTTGAATTGGGGAAAGGGGGAAATTAAATGAACATTTTGGACCTAATTTTAGGTCCAATTTCAGTCATGATGGCGGCGGATCTGAAGAAGATGTGGTGGTGGTGGTGAGCTTGGTGGTTGTGCAAGAGGCTGGTTACTCGGGGTGAGTGGCTGCAACATGAGAGAAATGGTTGATGAAAATTGTGAGTTAGATGAGTAGGATGGGGGGGTTGGATATGGTCTGCCGCCGCCAACGCCGTTGGCCTTGATGAGTTCATCTATGTGAAATTACGGCTGATTGCCGGCGGGTAAACGGCGGCGTTTTTCTTGTTGTTGGTCTGATGATGGTGATGATTAGGGAAAAATATAGCAGCAGCAGTACAGTATATGTGGTGGATCTTCTTCTGGGATTGGAACAAGACGAAGACCCTTTTGTTTTTTTTTTTTTTAATAATTATTCTATTTTACATTTATTCAATTTTAAAAATGAAAAAGCCAACAATGCCCTTGGATTTCGCATGTGCAACGCGCGTGTGTCCAGAACCGGTCATTATGACCTGAAAACGGGCAATAAACGGCAAAGTGGCACAATTAATTGAGTACAGGTGAACTCGTGCAAAAAAAAATTGTTCAGGTGGTGATCCGCAAAAACGTAAAAAGTTTAGGTGGTTTAATGCTATTTACCCTAAATAATATCTAGGAGAATTTGATGAAAATCGATAATAATATTTAAAATAATATTTAGGAGATAAAAATTTGATAAAAAAATCAAAAAATAATATTTAGGAGATAAAAATCTGATAAAAATCGAAAATAAAATTTAAAATAATAGTTAGAAGATAAAAATTGGATAAAAATCGAAAATAATATTTCAAATAATGTTAATGAGATAAAAGTTGATAAAATACGAAAATAATAATTAGAATAATATTAAGGAGATAAAATATGATTAAAATCAAAATTATTATTTAAAATAATATTTAGGAGATAAAAATTTGATACAAATCGAAAATAATATTTAGGAGACAATAATCTGATAAAAAATAAAATTAATATTTAGGAGATAAAAAACTAATAAAAACATGATAAAACTCGAAAAAAATATTTAAAAATATTATTTAGGAGATGTAACTTTGATAAAATTCTAAAATAATATTTAGGAGATAGAAATCTGCTAAATTTTGAAAATTATATTTAAAATTATAGTTAGGAGATATAAAATTGATAAAATTAAAAAAATAATATTTATAATAATATTTAGGAGATAAAAATTTAATAAAAATAAAAAATAATATTTAGGAGACAAAAATCTGATAAAAATAAAAAATAATATTTAAAATAAGAGTAAAAAGCAGTTTGCCCCCTAAACTAAGGGTCGATTTGCACTTTACCCCCCAAACAAAAAAAAGTTGCACGTTTTTACCTGAACTCGTTAATTCGTTGCACGGTGCCCCCTAAACTTAATTTTCCGGCAATTTTAACCGGAATGTTAAAACATGTGCTTTGCACGTGAGATTTGAGGGGTAAATTCGTCCTTTCAAGTGCATCTTTAATATTAAATACAAATAAATATTAAAAAAGAAAAAGAAAAAGAAAAAGAATAAATAAATAAACGAAAAAGAAGCTGTCATACACCCACGTGATCAAGAATGCTCGTCGGAGAACACGTGTCGTCTTCGATCTTCTCTCTGAATGTTCGAATCGAATTTCGTCAAGAAAAGGATGCTGTAAACGCTCTTTCGCCGTCCATCTCTGTTTTGGATCAACTCTCAAGCACTTACTCAAAAAATCCTTCGCCTCGCTGGAGATGAAACCCGGAATCACCGGAGCCTCGCCGTAGAATGCAATCCGGCGAAGCGTGGCCGCGGCGTTAGGCCACGGTGATTTTCCGGTGGACATCTCGATAACTGTGCATCCCAAAGCCCAAATATCCGCGGGAAAACCCTGCTCCTCACCGTGGGCGGCTTATACATTGGAGTGCCGCCGATTGCCGCCTCGTCGGCAAACTTAGCACAGCCGAAGTCGGTAATTTTGACTTCATTTAATTCGGTCAACAGTACGTTGCTCCCTTTAATATTGCAGTGCACTATCCCCTTGGAATGCAAGTACTCTAACCCCTTGAGGATTCCACACGTGTAGTAACCGATTGACGGCTCGTCCAGCTGGTGCCGGAGAATTCGGTCGGCAATTGTGCCTTTTGACGCGAACTCCTCCGATATAGTCTCCACCGTCGAATTCTACCCGCAGTGTGTCGGAAACCCCCCCACCGCCGCGTGTGCCAGAACCTTCTCCTGCGGGCACCACCCGACAAGCAAACCCCGCCCCTTCGTCTCCTCCAGAAACCCCTCCGGCAGAACCGAACCCTTCCCGTCAACCAAATCGGGTCAGATTATCCACAGAAATTGGTGGTTGCTCTGCGCCAAACCCCAAGCGAACTCAACCATTTGCCCCGCCGATAACGGCGTAATGCTGCCGAAATTGATGTACAGAACGGCGTCGTTTTGCTTCTTATCCAGCCACTCCAAACACTCCATGTCTTCCTTCCACAGATTCGATCCGATGGCGTCGCCGCCGCCGCCGTAAATCTCCTTCTCGAGAAGCTGGAGGGGGCCGATCGTGTAGACGGTGTGGAATCTGGATCTGACGGCGGAGAGTACTTCCTCCTCCAGCTCGTCGAATGTGTTGACATGTTCTGTCTCCAATTGCAGATTTTCCGTCTTCTTCTTCTTCTTTTTCTTTCTTTTTTTCTTTTTGTCTTTTTTTTTTTTAATTTATGAAGAATGTAAGTGAAAAGACTCTTTTGCCCCTTTAAAACTCACGTGAAAAGCACGTGCGTAAGATTCCGGTCAAAATGGCCGGAAAATTCCAATTTTGAGGCACCGTGCAACAAAAACCGAAGTTTAGGTAAGAACGTGCAATTTTTTGTTGTTTGGGGGGCAAAGTGCAAAACGACCATTTGTTTAGGGGGCAAACTGCTTTTTACTCTTAAAATAATATTTAGGGGATACAAATATGATAAAATTCGAATATAATATTTAAATTAATATTAAGGAGATAAAAATTTGATAAAATTGAAAAATAATTACAAATATGACATTAGGGTTTCTTAGGGTTGCCCTAGCGTTTCTTTCTTTTATATATAAGATATCTAGGAGATAAAAAATTGATGAAAATCGATAATAATATTTAAAATAATATTTAGGAGATAAAAATTTGATAAAAAATCAAAAAATAATATTTAGGAGATAAAAATCTGATAAAAATCGAAAATAAAATTTAATAATAGTTAGGAGATAAAAATTTGATAAAAATCGAAAATAATATTTCAAATAATGTTAATGAGATAAAAGTTGATAAAAAACGAAAATAATAATTAGAATAATATTTAGGAGATAAAATATGATTAAAATCAAAATTATTATTTAAAATAATATTTAGGAGATAAAAATTTGATACAAATCGAAAATAATATTTAGGAGATAATAATCTGATAAAAAAAAAATTAATATTTAGGAGATAAAAAACTAATAAAAACATGATAAAACTCGAAAAAAATATTTAAAATATTATTTAGGAGATATAACTTTGATAAAATTTGAAAATAATATTTAGGAGATAAAAATATGCTAAAAGTTGAAAATTATATTTAAAATTATAGTTAGGAGATATAAAATTGATAAAATTAAAAAAAATATTATTTATAATAATATTTAGGAGATAAAAATAAAAAATAATATTTAGGAGACAAATATCTGATAAAAATAAAAAATAATATTTAAAATAATATTTAGGGGATACAAATATGATAAAATTCGAAAATAATATTTAAAATAATATTAAGGTGATAAAAAATTGATAAAAATTGAAAAAAAATTACAAATATGACATTAGGGTTTCTTAGGGTTGCCCTAGCGTTTCTTTCTTTTATATATAAGATATCTAGGAGATAAAAAAATTGATGAAAATCGATAATAATATTTAAAATAATATTTAGGAGATAAAAATTTGATAAAAAATCAAAAAATAATATTTAGGAGATAAAAATCTGATAAAAATCGAAAATAAAATTTAATAATAGTTAGGAGATAAAAATTTGATAAAAATCGAAAATAATATTTCAAATAATGTTAATGAGATAAAAGTTGATAAAAAACGAAAATAATAATGAGAATAATATTTAGGAGATAAAATATGATTAAAATCAAAATTATTATTTAAAATAATATTTAGGAGATAAAAATTTGATACAAATCGAAAATAATATTTAGGAGATAATAATCTGATAAAAAACAAAATTAATATTTAGGAGATAAAAAACTAATAAAAACATGATAAAACTCGAAAAAATTATTTAAAATATTATTTAGGAGATATAACTTTGATAAAATTTGAAAATAATATTTAGGAGATAAAAATATGCTAAAAGTTGAAAATTATATTTAAAATTATAGTTAGGAGATATAAAATTGATAAAATTAAAAAAAAATATTATTTATAATAATATTTAGGAGATAAAAATAAAAAATAATATTTAGGAGACAAATATCTGATAAAAATAAAAAATAATATTTAAAATAATATTTAGGGGATACAAATATGATAAAATTCGAAAATAATATTTAAAATAATATTAAGGTGATAAAAAATTGATAAAAATTGAAAAACAATTACAAATATGACATTAGGGTTTCTTAGGGTTGCCCTAGCGTTTCTTTCTTTTATATATAAGATTAAGAATTATAATAAAAATTTAGTAAAATTGTCTAAACATGAAAGAAAATTAAAGCTTGTTTCGTTAATTACTTTATTGTTTCTTATTATACTTTATTTATAGCAATGAGGCAATTAGTTAAAATAAAAATCAATACCAAAAATATATACAATAATTAAACATAAGCATATCTACATATATTAGAATTAATGTTTTTATTAATAATAAAAAATATATTTATATTTTAAAAACTAATTTACTAATTAAAACTATTGTTTTACAATAAATATGTTAAAAAATGGACATTCACGTGCAATTAGTTAAAATTATTATTTTATATGCTAGTGATTAAAAGGTGTTAATTACATCAAATTCTATTTTAATTTCACCTCTACATTTGGAAATAAAAATAGAATTTGGTGGAAAAAAGAAAAAAGAAAATGGTGGAAGGGTGGGAGATCAAAATTCCTTCCCCAAAGCATTTGGTGGCCGGATAAATTACATTTTTTCGTCCATAAACTTTACCATTAAAACGATTTTTATATTCAAACTTTTTCATCCACGAAATATGTCTTCCAACCTGTCACTTTTTAACAATTTATGATCGGGCGTCAAATTCGTCAGTCAACTTGGATGGAAATATCACATGTGGCACATGCGATGTCGGTTTGGCTGTTAAAATTCGACGTGGCTTATACCCTAAGTCGACCTAGCCGAAAAACATGACGTGGAGTACCACGTCATTCTCTCCCTCTATTTCAATTTTAAAATCACCAATTTTTCACTACCCCTAATTTATTGAACTTGAATGCAGAAACCCTACCCCCAAATTCCTAGTACGAAACCTCAAATTGAGGTGAAATTCTACAACAACAACAAGATTGCCCAACCCTAATTTTGCAAATTTGTAGATCTGGAGCATCACATCGAGCATCACTTTTTGATTTTTATAAGTTTCTTCAATGTTGATATATTTGAACTTCAGTTTTGCGAATTTGGTAGGTGGTAGTTTTGATTTCATATCAAATTGTATGTTGTAGTGTAGAATATGAAGAGAAGATCAAATTCTGGACATTTTCTTCTCCCAAAGTGCCCAAAACAGGACTCCGTGCGCGGCACCTTTGATCAACAATTCTAGCAATGTAAGACTTTGGATTTTTATTGATTTATGACTTCGAATTTCCTATGATCCGAAGAGGAATGGAGACATAATTGAAAATTTGGGTGTGGATTTACGCGATTGAAAGATATTTTGGAATTGGATGGCTAAGGTTAACAGGATAAAAGTGAATTGAGAAATGAGAATTCGGAATTGGGGATTTGAGTGAGTTAGAAATTCGGGAATTGAGTTTAGATCAACTAATTTGTGTGCCAGGTCGGTATTTGACTGCCAAATGTCACTCCATGTCATGTTTTTTGGCCAGATTGACTTAGGGTGTAAGTCATCGACTTTTAATAGCCAGATCGACATCAAGTGCGCCACGCGTGATATTTCCATCCAAGTTGACTGACATAGTTTACGGTCGAACATAAATTGTTGAAAAGTGGCAAGTTCGAGGATATATTTCGTAGATGAAAGTTTGAAAACATAAATTGTTTTAGTGGTAATATTTAAGGGCAAAAAATTAAAAATATATATATTATCATCTGATAAACAATTTTCTTTATGTTTCTAAATTAAAAAAAAAAAAAAAACAATTTTCTTACGATACTATAATACATAACACAAGTTTGAGAGATAAATCAATGTTACTCTCCTACGTGGAATTCAAATTAGTGGTCTAGGAGATGATACACTTCCTGAAAACCATTGGGTGATTTTGCACCGTAGATTTATGCAAATAATCACTCACTAAGCACACATGCATATGGGTGCATGAGTTATTATGTGTAGATCAATAGTGTAGAATCACTCATTGTATCTCACCGGATGTAGCATTTACCAAACCCATATTAGTTCCTGCGTGTTAAGCATTTTGCTTCCGAGAAAAAATAAGCAGGGCAAATTATAGCCACCACCCTGAGTTATGGTCACATTTCAAAAAACCCCTCCTATTTGGGTAATTGAAGCCACCCCCCTCAACTATGTGTTATCTTTCAAAAAAACCCCTCCATAGGTAAATTTAGGAATGCTAAATTGGTAAACCCGAATCGAAATTTCAGTACGCCAACATTTCATATAGTTTACCGAACTGAATATACGATTTGGTTCGGTAAATAACGGAATTACATAAATTTTATTGAAAAATGTTTAAAAGGAGGGGTAGCTGTAATTACCCAAACAAAAGTGATTTTTTAGTAATTTGACCATACCTCATGAGGTTGGCCGTTATTTGCCCAAATAATTCATTGTTCTATGCTTGACAAGATTTATATTAATTACGCCCGCCAAAAGTTAATTTGAAAATCATTTCTTAACCAAATTAGATTTAAGTAAATTTTAATTAGAGTCTATTACAAATAAGCTCATCGTCGTCTACTTATTCATAAAGGGTTAAAAAAAATCTTTTACAAAAAAATTCAGATAATGTTCAAGAGGTGTGTAAAAACTAAATTACCCCATCACATTTTAATATGCTCCAATTTCATCTTTTAATTCAATTTAATATATCTCAATTTGACTCCAAATTTCACCAATTATTCAATTTTGAGCCCTAACCCAATTTGGACTACAATTTTGTGCGTTGCCGCCATTGACCGCCGGTCTCCAGCATTGATTTTTTTTTTTTTTGAAAATTTTCTTTCCTTCAACATTTTTTGGCCCGTTTAAACAGTAATATTGTTGTGGTTGACAGTCATATTAACTATATTATTGTTTAACACAATAATATTACTACTATATTACGGTGTAACACAGTATTATTACTATTATATTACTGTTTAACACAATGTTATTATTACTATATTATTGTTTAACACAGTAATATTGATATATTGCTCTCTAGCACAGTAATATTAACACAACAAAAATCACTATAATTGTGTAACAACCAAACATAATAAAAAGCTAAAAGAATTAATATTGATGTGGTTGACAGTAATATTATTGTGTTTACATTAATTTAACGACAGTAATATTTGTTGTGTTTTGTTTAACTTTTTCTCAAATACTCGCTCTCGTTTTTTTAATTTAATTTTTTAGGTGTTGTTACTGCCAGGTAAGTATGTAGTCAAACGACTTTTCTGCTTTCTATGTTAGAAAAAGTATGACAAAGGCAATTTAGTGAAATTTCATGTAACTCAATATTTGGATTACAATAAGAGTTTCTAAATATTACAAACAAGAGAAAAGTATCCCACATACAGAAAAGAACCTAACAAGAGTTTATAGCCAGATAAATAAATACAAGCCCAGACACTTGATTAAAAATTATGCAGCTGTGCGATGAGCACATAATGAACTATTATTTCGCCTTTTACTAAAGAATACGTGTGCTCGGCGAAATACAAACAGCATACGCCTCTTTTTGCCGGGTTAATTTTCTTTTAGGAAATCGCCCCAACAATTCAAGTTCAAGTTTTACTATAGTTCAAGTTCAAGTTTTACTATTTTGTTTATTGATAAGTATAAATACGGAGAAATACGAGTTCAAAGCGCATTTAATAGAAATTTACAATTTTATGTTTTAAGCCTTTGAAAATAACATATTAAAAGAGGTGATCACATACTGTGAAAATCAAGACAAGAGTAAGAATCAATGTAATCACAAGTAAATCTTGTCCAACAGTAATAAGAGAGAACAGAAGTAAGTAAATCAGTGTAACTTGGTTAAACATGACAAGATTAAGTAACACAAGTAAATCTTGTCCAACAGTATGCTTCTGATAGAGGTGATCACATACTGTGAAAATCAATGTAATAAGAGAGAACAGAAGATTGATTTCAATCGTTGAGTTCATATAAAATAAGTATTATTAAATCAAACCAACCAATGTTTTGGCATCTTAAAATGGCTTAAAGGCTGTTGTATATATGTACTGTAATTTATGTGCTTCTATACATTTCTCTTCTTGAAAACAAGAGTAAGAATCCTTCTCGAATGAAAAACTAATTTACAAAATTGTGATCCTCCTAAACACGTATATATCGATATGTATATCATGTTCTGCTCAAATGAGAGGTTAAATCAACAAATAGATCTTCACTGCAAGGAATGGTTAGTCCACCCATTGGATGATGGAATCCGAATTCTTCTTCAGCTCGGCACAACAAATCTTGAAACGAAGGGTGGTTCAAATAAGATAATGGAATTACGAAACGCTTCTTTTCACTCTCCCCAACATACACTGCCAAATGACCCTTTGGAACTTCAGTTGATTTTCTTTCGCTGGATAACGATCGTCTCAAAATTTGGCGGATTGCCATCTTTTTTTTTTATAATAAAAAAAAGCTCTTTTTAGGAAGTATTTGAAATAAGTGAAAGCTGAGAAAGCTAGAGTATTTTCAGGACTTCTTGCTGTTTGTAATCAAGAACTGGCTTTGTATATATAGGCTATAAAGAAATAATGTAGATAAGTGTGGTGATGCCCTTTGAAACTCGAAGAAACATACGCATATGAAATCACATGGATATATTTCTTTCAAAATAATAATGATTTCAAGGAAACAGGAATTTGTATGATCGAAAATGTTGCATTCCACCAACATGGCCCTTAAACGACCCTACAAATATGATAACAAACAGCTAAAGTTTCCTCTTGCAATTAATGCAGCAAATAGAACAGTCTGTCATTATCTGTTTATTATGACATGTACCCTATCGTTTAAGGCCCGGTTATCTTATATATTTTGCTACGTAACCAAGTTTGATATGTAATTGTAATACATAGCTAATTGATTGGCAGACAATTACATGTGATCATCCATTTTCGAGTATGTTTGGCCCGTCATACGACCCCTATTTGAATTGTCTATTAACCACAAATTCAATAAGTGAAGGCCATTCATCTATATTATATATGCGTATAAATGCATATGGTCATCTAAGGGACATGTTGCCAGAGTTAGTATGATATAAAAATCTTTATAATGATTCAAAGACAAAACCATGTGACTACATTTGCCTATGTTTTCCAAGTTTCATCGAGTACCACATATCCACTTCCTATGTTAACTACTCTCATTTAAATTTCTCAAGGATATATCAATTCTTGCTAGCCTATATATACAACACCATTTCTTGATTTACAAATAGCAACAACTTCTGAAAAATATTATAGTTTTCTCATCTTTCACAATACTTCAAAGAAACTTATTGATTTGTGGTAAACAAGATTCAGTTTATACAGAAATGGCCATCCGTCAAATGCTAAGACGATCTTTATCCAACGAGAGAAGACCAACTGAAGTTCCAAAAGGGCATTTGGCCGTTTATGTTGGGGAGAGTGATCAAAAGAAGCGTTTCGTAATCCCATTGTCATATTTGAATCATCCTTCGTTTCAAGAACTTCTATGCCAATCCGAAGAAGAATTCGGATTCCATCATTCGATGGGTGGCCTCACAATCCCTTGCAGTGAGGAGTTATTCATTGAAATCACCTCTTACTTGAGGAGATAGAGATTGATATATATATATACACATATACTAGATCTTAGAGCAATAGAATTTTAGTTAGCTAGTTCGTACATGATTTTATTTAAATTTCATTTTTGTACACAGTGAAGATACTTTGTCGGATACAAAATGTATTCCTGCACAAATTAATGGTATCATTATCTACAAAATATTTTTTAATATACTCCGAGCAATTTTGATATGTGAATGCCCCGTCTATTTACATGTTTTTTTGCATATGGTTATCATTTACTTTGTTGCCTTTATCCACTTAGCTTTTCTGATTTTCCTTTTAAGAGTTGATTTACTTCTGCATATCTTATATATAAAAGAAAGAAACGCTAGGGCAACCCTAAGAAACCCTAATGTCATATTTGTAATTTTTTTTCAATTTTTATCAAATTTTTATCTCCTTAATATTATTGTAAATATTATTTTTGAATTTTATCATATTTGTATCCCCTAAATATTATTTTAAATATTATTTTTTATTTTTATCAGATTTTTGTCTCCTAAATATTATTTTTTATTTTTATCAAATTTTTATCTCCTAAATATTATTATAAATAATCTTATATATAAAAGAAAGAAACGCTAGGGCAACCCTAAGAAACCCTAATGTCATATTTGTAATTTTTTTTCAATTTTTATCAAATTTTTATCTCCTTAATATTATTGTAAATATTATTTTTGAATTTTATCATATTTGTATCCCTTAAATATTATTTTAAATATTATTTTTTATTTTTATCAGATTTTTGTCTCCTAAATATTATTTTTTATTTTTATCAAATTTTTATCTCCTAAATATTATTATAAATAATATTTTTTTAATTCTATCAAATTTATATCTCCTAAGTCCTAACTATAATTTTAAATATAATTTTCAACTTTTAGCAGATTTTTATCTCCTAAATATTATTTTCGAATTTTATCAAATTTATATCTCCTAAATAATATTTTAAATATTTTTTCGAGTTGTATCATGTTTTTATTAGTTTTTTATCTCCTAAATATTATTTTCGTTTTTTATCAGATTATTGTCTCCTAAATATTATTTTCGATTTTTATCAAATTTTTATCTCCTAAATATTATTTTAAATAATAATTTTGATTTTAATCATATTTTATCTCCTAAATATTATTCTATTTATTATTTTCATATTTTATCAACTTTTATCTCATTAACATTATTTGAAATATTATTTTCGATCTTTTATCAAATTTTTATTTCCTAACCATTATTTTAAATTTTATTTTTGATTTTTATCTCCTAAATATTATTTTTTGATTTTTTTATTAAATTTTTATCTCCGAAATATTATTTTAAATATTATTATCGATTTTCATCAAATTCTCCTAGATATTATTTATAATAATCTGATTTTCGATTTTTACAGAAAAGGGTAAATAAATCTGATTTTCATCTCTAGCGGATTTTGTGACATCGTTTTACAGAATGTCTGCAACATTTGAATTTTATTTCTTCCCTACCTAAGGCTTCTTCTTTTGGTAACCCGACTTTAGATTTTGTTTCTTATCTTCTTCATCCTATTGCATGTGTGGCAATTAGTTTACATCTTTTTCCATCATGGCTTATAGGTAATTTCATTTTGTTAAATTATGTGTTTCATTAATTTATACCAAAGTTTTCAAATTTTATGTATAACAATTATTTCATTTTATATGTTATTGGACATGTTATTGAAAGGGATGATTTGAGAAAATTAACCAAAAATGGGCGGAGCCACAAGCTATTGGAAGTCGACCTTCAAGACTTATTGTTTGTATGCGATATTTAATTTATTGTTTATATTTATTTTTGTTTCTTAATTTTCCAATTGTTAATTCCAGTGGCAAAACAACCTTAAAATGAGGCAGTGGAGAAGGGCTTAGTTCCGATGCAAGATGTATAGATGGCCTTTTACGATGGTATGTTGTCGATAGTTTAGTTTTGATTATGTTAACTTAGTTATTAAATCTAATTACTTTTAAGCTAAACATGGAAGACATAATTGATGATTTTTTTCCTGGTTCAAATTTTCAATCTACTGGTATTAGCTGATTCAATTCATTTGGAAAATTATTCAACAGTAAAGTTATGTCCTTTTTTTTTGTGTGTAGTATACTTAATAATGTTCCAGTATAATAGAATTTTGATCATACGATACATCAAACGTTTGTTTATATTCTTACAACATCAAAAGAATGCAATTTGTTGTCCCGTGCATCGCACGGGTACAATTACTAGTGGTATTAAAGGGTTGATTTTGTTTTGGACTTGGTCCCAACAATTGACGAGGTCTTAATTTATGATTATGTTTGTTGCAAGTCTGAACTGGAGGGATTTAAAAAAAAAACGACTAATAGAATAAACTTAAATGATATATTTTTTTTTTACTTTATGGTAAATAGCATTAAACGGTCTAAATTTTGCCTGTTTTTGCAGATTACTACCTCGACAAGAAAAAAAAAAATCCAATCTCATCCAAACTCAATAAGTTGTGCCACATTGCCATAATTAGACGCACATGCTTTGTAGATGCGACTTGGAGAGGTTTTTGTCATTTTAAAATTACAATCCCTAAATCTTGATATTATAAGCATATATGTGTAAAAAAAAAATTAAAATAAGATCTTTTTTTCTTAGTTAAGCATTAGATACCAAAAGTAGTTTCAAATTTTAAATTAATTTGTATAATTTTATTACGTAAATTTCACAAATATGAAAATATAATAGTGTAAGCTCAAACAAATTACTATTTATTAATACCAGTAATAATAATAATTATATTATGTTATAATAAAAGTATGAGAATCTTTTAATATATTATAATTTCTTTAAGAAGTGAGTTGATTTTCTTATTTTTTTAAAGAAAAATTATTTCATTTAAAACATATAATAGAGTTTTTCAATGACATAACATAAACATGTAAGCGAACGTTCGTGTAAAAAAGGTTTAGCTGGTATTAGAAATTTAATATTCTTTTGATTTTCAAATTGTTAAACTTTTCATGGTAGATGTCAAGTTAATTAACGAATATTTAAAAATAATAAAATAAAATTAAAAATAAATACTCATATATAAAAATATGTCTAGAAATAAGAAAAAATAGTTGTGAATGACTAAGATTGATTATCAATATCTAGGTTAAGTATATTCTTAAATTTTATTTATTGGCGTTATTTATGCATTTTATTAGTGTAAGTGATAACATGATTTAACTATAGTCATTGATGTAAAAGAAAGAATGGGTAATATGTTTCACACCCCTTAAACCAAACTTAATTAGATATGAGTTACAAGCTCAAATAGAATATTTTAGCTACATTCCTACTTTAAAATTAAAATTGACACACATCCTTTAATTTTTATTTAACCAAAAAATACCCTTACAGTAACTAATATAAATATAAATCACGTTTCTCGCTTTTTTTTTTCTCACTTCTCTCTCTCACGTCGTCTAGATCCTTTGTCACCAGGGACTTATATCTTAAGACCCCTAGCCCAAGAAAGAAACATAAAAATTTAATAAGCAAATGATATGTATATTACTTATTTTTAGAAATATAATTTTAATGTCAAGGACCTATTGGGATACTAGAAAATATGTTAAAAGTTGTATTTTTTTTATCGCAATTATTTTTATACATTAAATTTCAAAAATATTTTTCCTTTAGAGTTACATTTCAAGAGTTTTTCAATGATCATAATATCATATGTATATAAATAAGTTTTCACATAAAAATGATTTTGTATTTTTAAATTGAGGGCTCCACGTTTAATGTATTTTTAACTTTAGATGTAATAATTAGCCTTATTATAAATTCCGTATGTCCTATATTAGATATTGTTTTTGGGTGGTTGCACGTATATTAAGAAACTCAATAAATATGTATAGATACCAAAAATAGCATAGTACATACTAACATACCATTGTCGTTAATTATTTTCAATTAACTAATTAAGAGTGATAAGGACCAACATTGAAAAAAATACAACTAATTGACAAACAGGACAAAAAAAACACCTCAAAAAGACAAATAATATGGGACATATGTAGTACTTAATAATTAGTCTTATTGTTTACTGACGTAAATTTTATAAATATTATATTGTAACTCTAATATCAATATTATAAAAAAAAATTATGAAAATAAAGAAAAAAGTTAAGTAATAGACGTGGATGATCAAAACTATTTTAAAATTTAAGGTCAAAGAAAGAAAGTAAATATAAGGTTGTATACGTATAATTAGACCGAAGGGAGGTAAATATAGTTTACTCAACATTTGGTGAGAGGTAAAATTATAATTTAAAAATAAGTAAATGATGAAATGAGTTAAGTCTTAGCTACTATCCAAATTCAAGGGAGATATGCATTTTTCGAATTAGAAGCAGTATATCTGTAATTACACCAAATATCAGGGGCCTGATGTAGTAAATTTACACTTTCTGTAGAGAAATTGTTGGTAAATTTGACCAGAGTGATCACAACATACAAGTAACACACAAAAAAAAACTTTAATTGTTGCAAACAATAATTATGCCGAGAAATTCAAGATAATGAAAATTATCAACTATCATAACAAAACAAGAAAAAAATTAATGTGACCATTTTCTATGCATGAATTGATATATAACAATTTATTTTGAGTTATTTCTTTTGATTTTGTATTCTTATGGATATTAATTTTAGAATGATTTTATTTCATTATACATTTTGATACATAATAGAACATGAAGTTTTGTACTTATTTAATTTTATTTAAAAGTATTTTTTTCTAAAATAGTATGCAATTTTTATTAATTAATAATAAGTTATATATTAAGTAAAATCATATGTAATCACGTGCAACGCAGTGGTGCTTGCTATTAATTCCCAAAACTATCGTTCAATTACAACAACAATTAGACTCCTAACGCGATACTTACCAGAATACTAACAAATACCTGAACCTAACCATTAACTAGGTCCACCATATGAAACAAAGAACCTGCGCATCTTCATTATTAATTAAAAAAAGATGCCGGCAATAGAGGTGGTAAAATATTTCTGCTTAGCATACGTACTAGGGTTGTTGTTTATAATAGATAGTCAAATTACTTGTCTATATTATCTTCCAAAAAAGAATTTCAAATACATAAACCGTTGAAAAAGGACAAGAATTCGAAGTTTAGGTGCTTATTTTGAAACTGATATCTCCTCCTCCTTTTTATCCCCACATGGTGGTGGTGGGACAAGACATTTTTATAAAGGGGTTATTTTGAAAAAATCTCACATTACTTATTTAAATGGTGAGAGGCCCAAAATATTTGTTTCATTTGAGAAAAATCCATACCCATTTTCAACCATTATTTTTTTCAATTTTGCACACCACCCCCCCCCCCCCCCCCCCCCCCCCCCCCTCCCCCAACAACATCATCATTGCGTCATGCACCCACATCATCATCGTCATCAGCCGTTATTTTTTTTTTTTTTTCATTTTCTTAACTTTTTCTTTTATGTATCAGTTGTATTAGTCAACTATGAAGCGTAGTCGATTAAGGAAATTCTTTAATTTTTTTAAAAAAAATTATCTATGAGGAATGTTAATCGCATATGGACTCCATAGATGGATCTATCTGTCCGGTCCTAGAGGGCAGTTTTTACCGGGTTTGACAGGTTCAACGGGTTAATGGGTCTGACTTGCTCACCCCTAATAAGCACAATCGACGACCTGCATAAAGGTTCAAACTCATCACCGTATTTCTCCAAGAAATTCGTAGTTCGGGACCGTAAATCCTTAGCCACACCCTTCGCCTTTCAAATCTATCTTTTCTATGGATGATATATAAACAAAACTAAAGAGACTTAAATAAGCCCATAGTCCCATAGGCTCAGACTTCAATGCACATACGTCCACATCAAGGCGAATTTCCTTGGTCGAATTCAGTAATGCAAAATAGGACAAATCGCAAATAAGTCCATAAGCCCAGACTTAAATGCACATATGTCCAGATCCAAAACGGTTCCACAAATAGGCTCATTTCCTTGTATTTTGCCCAAAATACCGCTCATAATATAATTTACATCAATTTCATCCATTATATCCCAATTTAACAAATATTGCACATTGACCCTTGATTTTAATAAAAATATCACATTAACCACCATTTTCATAATTTTTAAAGACATTTTTTTTCAGAAAGGTTTTTTCTTTTTCAGCTGTTGACCGGTGCTGGCTTTTGTTTTTAATTATTCTTTTCTTTTTCCGCCTTTGACCGGTCAACACCGTAAGATTATTGTGAACACAATGCATTAATCTTACTATGTTACAAAGTAATATTACTGTGTTTACAGTAATATTAAATATTCTTTTTGAACAACCAACAAAGTAATATTACCGGGCTAACAGTAATACTATTGCTAGTGTAGATTTATATGCATATAGAAATCAATTGACCTAAGTTGTAACAGTTAAGTTGTGGAAACAGTATTCAGTTACAACTATAATTCTTGTGTTAACACAGTTATAATCTATTTAAAGCAAATAAATGAACACAAGGAATTAATGTGGTTCAGACACAAATGTGCCCTAAATCCACGTGGACCTGCAAATACGATTTCACTAGTTCAGATTTACAGTGTACATTAATAGGACTTATTAAAAATAATAAAGACTCCCTCTTTAATTTTTACGCCGTTCTTGTACACAACTCGAACTCCATGTCTCTCTCTACAGCAGCTCCACTTCGCGTGCCTTGAACTTTCTTCAAGCCTGAACTCCCTTCAGAAAACGCGGCTGATCTCCCTTGAGATCTATACAGCAAATATGTATATGTTGGCACAGTGGAACGATGGCACAGTCCTGCTCAGCAGAACGCCTTGGCAAAACTTCGATGCTATGAACTGGTTTTTCTCCCAAATAATGCCCACGGTTCTTGTATGTCTTGGAGGCTTATATAGCCACGAAAATAAGCCCTAAGACCTAACTTGAACCCCAAGAAATCTATTTAACTAGGTAATAGAATCTTAGTTGATTTCTACTTCTATTCTAGATAAGTACAAAAGATACCTAACTAGAATAAAATACATGGAAATAAATCTAAGTCCTAATAGAAGTATTATAAGAATAGGACTCTAATAAATTCCAAAATAAATATGGAAAACAAATCTTTGCCAATCTTTTAATTCCAAAACTCGACGGATTTCCCCGATCTTCAATAGCCGGAAATATGGCGCCACCAGCCAGAGATAATAATATTAACACAGTTATATTATTTTGTCAATGTTAACAACAATATTACTATCTAAGACAGTAATGTTGCAGACCAAGACATTAATATTAAGATTAACTCAGTAATATAATTGTTTTAACGACAAATATTACTGAGATTGTAATATTGAAATGCAACACAATAATATTATTTCATATTAGTGTTAACACAAATATATTACAAATTGTTAACAGTAATATTATTCTATGGCGGTCAAACAGCCGGGAACAATGCCTGTTAACGACAGTAGCGGGACAAAAATCCAGGATTTATTTTTAGAAAAAAAATGAAAAAGAAAAAGAAAAAGAAAAGAAGTCAACGTCATAGACTGGCGGTGGCTAAAAACTAATTCAGAAAAAAAAAATCAAAAAGAAAAAGAAAAAAAGTCAATGGCACTGATGGTCAAAAGTGGTTAGAAGTCAAAATTGGCTAACTGATGAAATTTGGCATCAATTAGGATTTAATCATAAAATATGGGGTGAATTAGAGTCAAATAAATATGGGTAATTTGCAAGACAAAAAATAAGACATTTGCACTTAACCTCCACTATATTGTTGAGGTTTTTTAGAGCATCTCCCACCGGTTTTATCATTTTTTCACCAAATTCTATTTTTTGTGGTGGAAAAATGGGTTCATCTCCCACCGGTAGCACACTATTTTTGGTGGAAAATAGTGTTTTTGGTCTCCTCCCATGCATTTCACCAAATTTTAAACCAAATAATAAAATAATAATATTTCACGACTTATAGGATATGTGATTTGGTTTAGTCTCCCATGGCATTTCATCTTATATGTCCCAAAATTATAAATTTAATGTTTATCATAATTTTAGTATATTTTATTTTCTAAATATTAATGATAGATTCAATTTTAAGTAATAATATTTTGAATTATATAATTTAAAAATTATACTATAGTTTTTTTTTTTTTTTTTTTTTTTGCCAAAATATTTTTATTCCATTAAATACTTGTGAAAGTACAAGGGGACCTCGTTAAAAACCTTATGGGCCTACCAATCGATTACAAAAAATCCCAAAAAATGGGTTAAAAAAGAAATAAACAAAAATTGCTATGCCTAATAAGGAAAATCTTCGAAAATTGCTCAAGGACCCCATGTGTGGATGAAAGTGCAAATACGCACAAGAACCATATGTAAGTCGATATTCCTGCTCACTAACACAAAAATTGCAATTCGACCCCTATTAAATTGAGAAACCCACATGTAATCATGGCTCCAAATCAACAGTAGAGTTAGGGGACGGAAATTAGCAATCCCCAACCTATCACTGATCAAAGTAGCCCGAACCTCCACTGGAAGACTAATTTCGGTAAAATATTCTTGACTTGATTGGTGATTATACGCCTAATTAGCTAATCGATCCGCCACCGTATTCTTTTGACGAACTACGTGCTTGAATTGAAAAGAAGAATCCACTTCCTGCAAACAAAGCCGAAGAATGTATTCTAACTCCCATGTAACGACCTTGGTTTTATTTGCATTAATAGCCAACAACAAGTCACTCTCCACCGTAACATGAAGGATCCCCATGTGCCTACACATTCTTAAGCCATAAATTATAGCCAAAAATTTCGCAAAGTTGTTCGTGCCATGCCCAAAAAACGAAGAATATCCAGCAACAATATTCCCCCTCGAATCTCTAATAAGACCGCCTCCTGAACTCATCCCACCTTTTGCCGAACCATCTGTATTAAGCGTATACTTTCCTGCCGGAGGAAATTCCCATTTGTGCCATGCCCCCCGTTTATGAGGAGGCTGCACCACCGGAAGGCCAACGGCTTGGATAAGAAGGCTTTGAATCTTGGTAGAACATTGCTTGGGACGATGCAAAGCCACCAAGTTCTGCGTATGGCAGTAAACCTTACGAATAATTTCAGCACTTGACATATCCCCATCTGCATATACCACCCGACACCGAGCATTCCAAATTTCACGAAAAACGTGACATACCACCGAATTCCTAATCATCGCATAAAGAGACAGATCGGATGGCCGCGGGACCCAAACGCACAAAGCATGTTTGGACGACTCAAACCGATCTTGGACTTGGAAAAGGGAGCCGAAGTGCTTCCAAACCCGTATCGCAATCTCTGAGTGCAAAAATAGGTGAGCAATATCTTCCGGACAAGGCGATTGGCAACAAACACATTTTGAAGCCAGTGGAATACCCCGAGAAATTATTCGTTGATCAACCGGCAATGCATGATGAATTAACTTCCATAAAAATCCACTAGTTCAATGAGGTAAGTAAGACTGCCATATACGAGTTGTCCACGAGACGCCCAAACGTGGCATATTAATATGATGCCAATATTCCTTACTCGAAAATTCACAAGATTGAGTGACGGTAAAAATCAAGTGATCCGGTTTATTCACCTCTAAAGTAATCTTCTTCATCTTTTCATGCCATTCTTGTGGTATAATTTGCAGCAGGTCCGCAAATTGGGGCCAGGCTTCCGCAATTGTCAAGTTATTATTGCTTGATAAAGGTCCGACTAACACCTCTCCTAGCCAATTATCGGTCCAAAATTTATTAGCACCACGGCCCACCAACCATTGAGTACAGTCCGCTAAGCTCTCCGCGTGCCTACAAATCGACATCCATAATGGAGAGGCGGATCTCCTTGTAATATGAACTCGTTTATCACAATACTTCGCACGAGCAAATTTGGACCATAACGAGGAACCTTGCATCACCTTCCAGAATAGTTTACCATGTAAGCACCGCATGACTTGTTTGAGATCTCAAATACCCAACCCCCCTTCGTCAATAGGGGTAAAAATTTATTTACACATGAAAGAAAATTAAAGTTTGTTTCCTTAATTATTTTAGGATTAAATACAAAAACACCCATGTACTATGAACTTTGTATCATATACCCCTGTACTACGCAAAAATACAAGAACCCCCCTTTACCATTTCAGTCAATTTTACGTGGGAATTTTTGGTATTTATAGTTTTTTCTCCAAAACATCTAATTACTTAGATTTTTTTAATTTTCTGAATAAAACCTTTTATTTTTGTCATTTTGAGTTTCTTCATTTTATTTTTCTTAAATGTCTTTCGGTAGTTCAAACATCCTAAGATTACAAAAATCTTTACAATCCTATGATTGTTGAGAATTTGAACTACCGGAAGACATTTAAGAAAAAAATTAAGAAATTTAAAATGACAAAAATAAAATGTTTTATTCAGAAAAAAAAATCTAAGTAATTAAATGTTTTGGAGAAAAAAAATAAAATATCAAAATGTCCCAAGTATAATTGACCGAAAATGTTAAAAAAATATAGTGAAGAATGGCTCAAACAAACCCTTATATTTATAGGCTTAGCAGGCGTATTTTCGTCAGATTTTGGAAAAAAATATAACAGTAGGAATTTTTGTATTTATGTGTAGTACAGGGGTATATGATACAAAGTTCATAGTACTGGGGTGTTTTTGTATTTAACCCATTATTTTATTATTACTTATTATATTTTAATAATAGCGCGCAATTAGCGATTAGTTGAATTAAAATATACTAATCAACATGGATACCAAAAAATATACAATAATTAAACATAAGCATATTTATATCTATTAGAATTCATGTTTTTATTAATAATAAAAAATATATTTATGTTTTAAAAAATAATCTATTAATTAAAACTAATGTCTTACAATAAATATGTTAATAAGGGGACAATAAAGTGCAATTAGTTAAAATTATTATTTTATATGCTAATTAATAAAATGGTGTTAATTATGCCAAATCCTATTTTCATCACTATATTTGGACATAAAAATAAGATTTGGTGGAGAAAAATAGGAAAATAGTAGAAGGGTGGGAGATAAATTCCTTCGGCAAAAAATTTGGTGGTGATAAATTACATTTTTTGTCCCTAAACTTTACCACTAAAACGATTTCCATATTCAAACTTTTTAATCCCCGAAATATGTCTTCGAACTTGCCACATTTTTACAATTTATGTTCGGCTGTCAACTTCTCAGTCAACTTGAACGGAAATATCAAGTGTGGCACACGTGATGTTCATCTGGCAGTTAAAAGTCAACGTGGCTTACACCCTAATTCGACCTGACCGAAAATATGATGTGAACTGACATATGGCAGTCAAATGCCGACCTGGCACACCAATTAGTTGATCTCAATTCCCAAATTTCTAACTCACTCAAATTCCCAATTCGCACTTATCACTTCACTCTTCATCCCATAAACCAATAATGTGGGACTAATAAGGGGAAAATTTATGTTGTTTGTTATCCTAAGTTGTAGGGTCTTACGTCGCACCCTTCAACAAATGTTCTGTTGGAAATTTTGAGTGTTAGACTCAATTTTGGTTGATTATTTAAGTGGATTAAATTTAGTTTCTCAAAATTAAATGAATGAGAAATTAATAAAATCACTTAATATAATAAATGGAAAATAAAGAAAGTGAAATGCCACATTGAAAAAGATGGAGGTGTTTAAGCACCTATTAAATTGAGTAGGTGTGTAGTTAATGAGAAAATGTGTGATACCTTTTCATGAAATTATTTTCCTAAGATTTGTGACTTGTGGTCATAACCTTTGAAAATCTATAAATAGATTTCAAAACCCACCATTTGATTCATTGATTATACACATGGAATTCAATACTTTAATTGAATTCACTTCTCATCATAGCATCTCATTGCATATTGTTGCATTACCAAGTCCTTTTCTTCGTGTCTTATAAAGTCCTAAACGTCGTTTCGTTCGCCGGGTTCCAATAATTGGTGTGCTACTTTGTTGGAACTGAAATAGTCGTTGTATCTTGGGAGACGATTGCCGTAAACCGAGAGCACTGCACGGGGCAAGTTTGTCTTAAGGAGAAAGAACCGAGTTCTTGCCGCGACTACATTTTTCTTGTCAAACTTCTGTCCAAATTTTGTTCGTTCCCATTTCAAAATACACACACCCAAATAACAACATATAACAATCTTAAGACAAACTTTTAGTTGTATTTTCGAGATGGAGAAGAAGATATTCTACTCAAAATCCAAGAAGTTACGAAATCAAATAGGAGGAGAATGCCATTTTCGGACAGAACACAACGTCTATGTTCCAGCCCATTTTCGGAGGTGATACGGTCAGAATCTGTAAAAGTATCATTTCACGAAAGTTTCAGAAAATCAAGTGTTCTTTCCAGAACATGTTAAATCATCCAAATCGGAGATCATACGGAGGACTTATGATGAATATACCAAAGGGTGCCAAAACTGCCAACACACCTTTTCATGAATAATGCAACCGTTCGTGAAGCAATGCAACCCCAGCGTACCAACACGTCTCTAACACTTTATGGTGCACGAAATTTTGGTGAAAGAAGACCGAATCAAAGAATAATGATGGAATCATACCCTAAATATGATGAGGTATTATATTATTATTGATTCATGAATATTATTTAATATTTTCATGGTTCCATTGTAGGTGCAATTTTACACAGCACACATACTTCGACTTGAAGGCTTAATTTGATCATGATCCAATCTGAATCTAGAAATCGTGAAAGACAAAAGTTGTAGGAAATTTCGTTGGCTATTCGGATCATATTGAATCAACAAAATCGGACATCGGATGCTAAAGATATAATTATTTCCGTGCTGCCAAAACTACCGATGCATTCCTTATGTGAGGATTTCAAATTCATCCCAGAAGTTTGAAATGACACGTTTATAATTATTTCGGGTACGCCTTTTCATTTATAAAACTGTATCTCATGCAATTAAGTGATAATATCATATGATAAATAATATGGTATTATATGAGATAGAAACATGATTATGTTGCATGATATAGTTATGGCCTAATAATATTTGCACTATATGTTATAATTGGCATGATAACATTATTTATGAGAGCATGATAAATCTTGAATGTTGTTATGCTAGACGCATGTATATATACTTTGATTGCTATTTCGATATGTTGATATGCTTGGATTAATCTTGATATATGCATGAGATTTTGCTGAAATTCGTATGCATTATTTATAATTAATTTAGTGCATAATATTATGATATGCTAGTATTGTCGCACACTTGAAATAACGTATAATAATAGATTTTTTTTTGTTATGTTATATTATTTATATGATAACTATGTCAATGAGTACATAGAATTAGAAGCATATAATATATGTATGTTGAAGCATAATTTTATGAATTGGAAATTATGTTGTAGTACGTGATTAAATTATATGGATATTTATGCTATGATATAAATGATTTTCAGCATGAGAATAATGATGTTTAATCGGATAATGGTTATTAAATGTGCAAATGGATTATTTATTCCATATTAATCTTGAAATGCTTATGTAAGTATTTTGTATGCATAAATTATATGATGCATGTGAATATTTGGAATTATGTAATTATGATTACGTGCATATATGTATGTTTATAAGCCCACGATTATTTCCAAATATTATGTTATATCATAGAGAATTCATGCTATTTGTGATATTATTATGCTTAAATTCAATATTTAGTATATTGAAGATCAAGTTGATGCACTTAATTATCTTTAAAATGATAATTTCATATGTGTGTGCAAGTAGAGGCATGTAATATTTGAAATTGATATATAATCGAAACTCAAGAAGCTCAATTTCTAAAGGAATATTTGAGCAGTTGTTATCTAAAAGAACATCGAAGATGATCGATCTATTGGATTGTCGTGATTTTTAGATATTGTATTCATAAGACATAAGTAGAACTTATGAATGAATGAAATCGAATTTTATGATGTTGAACATCTGATCCATTCGTAAAGCAATGGATGTTTTTTCTTACGGAAAATGTCAAACAATCTCTATACGCGAGATTATTGTGGCCAGTTGCCTGTTGGATCAATATTTTTATATTGTGAACGGTAGGAGTTTCTAAACTCTAGATTTGAATTGTGTACAAGCTGTCACAATTTGATAAGAACTTTCTTGATTTGAGTATCTTGAGAAGTTTCTTATAGTGTGTTCTATTACGACAAAATAAACACAATGTGTATAGTATTAAATCACATTGGTGATTTAAAAGATTGTACAATTTATGAGAAAAGTATTTGTTACTTTTGTGGTATTTATACCAAAAGTTTATTATGTATCTTTGTTAAGTAACAAAGACGAGGCCTTAGAAGCATTTAAATGAGAATGATTATGGTATATGAATAAAAATTGTTATTCAAAGTGATTGACGTTGATGATATGGATTATTTTTTGACAAGTTTTGTACTTATCAAATCGCTAGTCGTTATCAACCACAGTTGAAAGTATTGAGAAATGAAATACTCGAATTCTTAATGAGTAAGAAAGCCATGTTGATAATTCTAGAGTAAGCTAGAATTAGTGGGGGAGATTATGGCTCACCACTTTCTCATTACTTTACCACATAAAGGTTTTGGACCATAGAAATGTGGGGGTGTTTTGACTAAGGTAAATGTACCAAAGTTGAACAAAGTTCAAAGAGCCTTAAAAATGTTGAAATGCATATTTATTGAATATGCTAAGCACGAAAGTGCTCAAGACAGTAATTCTTGATGCAAATAAATGTACGGTCTTTGAAATTAAATGTGTTTGAAAATTTGGATTTTGACCCAAGTTTGACAAACAATTTAAGTGGATTCCATTTGATAAGTTATGTAATAAAAATCTACACTTTGACTAGATAAATCTAGTGTGTTTAATTTCTCAAACTCGATTTGGGGTGAATGAGAAATTAATGTATAGGGAGGTGAAAAGCCACCACCCCACATTGACAAGGAGCTACATTTATAGCATTTTATTAAGTGTAAATGGTTAGCTAAAGATATATCTCTCTATGAGATCAAGTAGTAATTTATAAAGTGATAAATAACCAAACGTTCTCTGAGATCAAGTGGTAATTTATAAAGTGATAAATAACCAAACGCTCAATCAAAGAGAGCTGAGCAAATCAACAGTTTGATTTTGATTTTCTAATTTATGAGTTAGAAATGAACCTCGAGCAACTAATGAAGTGTTGACCAATTGGAAATTAGTTGTCTTTGAGACAAAGGAAAATCAGTAAAACTCGTATAATATGAACTTAAATAAGTTCTAAAGCAATTGCATATTTGATAAGAATTTGTTATCAAATAATTATAAACATCGCGATTTTGAAAAGTGCTTGTGTGATATATGCACATAAGAGTACATGTTTTTGAGTAAATGACATGTTAGTCATGCGATGTAAACATGGTATTATCATGAAAACGAATGAAATATAATAAAATATTTCGATGTGGAAAATATGGTCCTATTGATGCAAATCTTATAGAGATTAAAATCACTAAGGATTTGATGAATTATTGGAGTCTCATTATGTTGAGACAATGCTAGTCATATTGAATTCATCAATATAAGACTATGAAGAATAGTGGTGAACAATGGTTCAACTAAAATATTCTTGAAGAGATTGTAGTCTAATGAACTACATGTTGACTGACTCATTAAGCAAGTCAAGTAAATAGGTAATCCTATATTTAATAAGTTGATGAACTAATAAGTTTTATTGGAAGTACAAACGTAATTACATTATAGAAGATATCCAATTGTACTTGAAAAGTAAATTCATATGAATTGGATATGTGCTACTAAGATACTAAGTCCATAAATGATTTTGTATTGTGGAAGTCCTCAAAATAAATGTATAACTCGATTCACTATGGAATTCGAGACATAATTGGAAGTTAAAGAAAAATGTTGGATAACTCCATAATTTTCTAGAGGACATTATGTGATGGACTTAGTTGGTGCTTGAAAATAATTGTAGTAGTCAGTTGGCTATACAAAAGAGCACAAAATAATATGTAAAATGGTAAAGTCTCGATCGTAGACGCAACACCATTCAGCAATTGATCTCTAGTGGAATTATAAATGTTGACTTTACGAAGTCAAGAGATAATTTGATTGATCCTTGACGAAGGAATCAATAGAGATCAAATGTGCTAGTTAGTGATGGGAATGGGTCTATAAACCCACAACTCAAACGAAAATCCATGATGGTAACCCAACCTTGTAGATTGGAGATCCCAAAATCTTGGTTCAATGGGCAGACTAAGTTATGGAAATTCAAATTGTGCACTTGGAAAATTATTCCTACCATTCCCTAATCCAAGTGCTACCTGTCAAGTGTGGTAAGGGTAAGTCAAGTGATTTTTAATGATTCCTATGACCGTTTAAGGTGGAATATGACAGGGTATTCTTTATGGGAGATCACCTATGTAAGTGTGAAGTATAGGGCCGCTTCAATGAAACACTTATGAATCCAAGAATTGGTCCAAGGCCGAAATGGACACAACGTGAGAACAAAAGACGTTAGAGATGTTATTGTGTAAGTGTTGTTGTCTTGGTTTACATAAAAATTGATTAGTTCAAGACATCGCGTTCACTAAGCAACAAGTAAATCCGACAGCATTTTACTAAGGAAGGTTCAAAGCCATAAGCTACCTCTCCCGATGCAATAACAAATCGCTTGGACTTTGAATGTATCTGCATGCATTAATTTCATTCATGTGGGGGATTGTTGGAAATTTTGAGCGTTAGACTCAATTTTGGTTGATTATTTAAGTGGATTAAATTTAGTTTCTCAAAATTAAATGAATGAGAAATTAATAAAATCACTTAATATAATAAATGGAAAATAAAGAAAGTGAAATACCACATTGAAAAAGATGGAGGTGTTTAAGCACCTATTAAATTAAATAGGTGTGTAGTTAATGAGAAAAGGTGTGATACCTTTTCATGAAATTATTTTCCTAAGAGTTGTGACTTGTGGTCATAACCTTTGAAAATCTATAAATAGATTTCAAAACCCACCATTTGATTCATTGATTATACACATGGAATTCAATACTTTAATTGAATTCACTTCTCATCATAGCATCTCATTGCATATTGTTGCATTACCAAGTCCTTTTCTTCGTGTCTTATAAAGTCCTAAACGTCGTTTCGTTCGCCGTGTTCCAATAATTGGTGTGCTACTTTGTTGGAACTGAAATAGTCGTTGTATCTTGGGAGACGATTGCCGTAAACCGAGAGCACTGCACGGGGCAAGTTTGTCTTAAGGAGAAAGAACCGAGTTCTTGCCTCGACTACATTTTTCTTGTCAAACTTCTGTCCAAATTTTGTTCGTTCCCATTTCAAAATACACACACCCAAATAACAACAGATAACATGTTCTACAGTTGACAAATCATTCATTATGTTGCTCTAGAATCATGGATATTTGTTTCTTTCTTTTTTCTTGGACACGGAGAAGATACTTTATCGGGTACAAATTGTATTCCTGAACAAATTAATACAAGGTCTGAGACTTGATTAAAAATTACGCAGTTGTTTGGTGAGCACATAGCTAACTATTCTTTCGCCTTTTAGTAAAAAATACCTTGTTCTCGCTACAATACAAGCAGCATACGCCTCTTTTTGGAGGGTTGTTTTTCTCTTAGGAAATTGCACTTACAATTCAAGTTCAAGTTTTACTATTTTGTTTATTGATAAGTGGAAACACTGAGAAATATGAGTTCAAAGTGCATTTAAATTAAAAGAATGTTATTTTATTGCATATTTTTAGCACTGACAGAATATATGGAACTTGGTTAAACATGGCAGATATCTGGAAATTTTGATTTGTGAGATATTTGACACAATTAAATAACACAACTAAATTCATTTATACTACAGCTTTTTTTGATTGTGCTTCTGATTGAGGTTACTTATTATTGTGAATTGTAATACAATATAGTATTATCGACAGAAGATTGATTTGAATCGTTGAGTTCATATAAAATTAGTATTATCAAATTTAACCAAACAATGCTTTGGCATCTTAAAATGACTTAAAGGTTGTTGTATATAGTGTAATTTTGTGCTTCTATACATTTTTCTTCTTGAAAACAAGAGTAAGAATCCTTCTCGAAAGAAAAACTAATTTTACAAAATCGTGATCCTTCTAAACACGTATATCATGTTCTGCTCAAATGAGAGGTTAAATCAACAAATAGATCTTCACTGCAAGGAATGGTTAGTCCACCCATTGGATGTTGGAATCCGAATTCTTCTTCAGCTCGGCACAGCAAATCTTGAAACGAAGGGTGGTTCAAATAAGATAATGGAATTACGAAACGCTTCTTTTCGCTCTCCCCAACATACACTGCCAAATGACCCTTTGGAACTTCAGCTGACTTTCTTTCGTTGGATAACGATCTTCTCAAAATTTGGCGGATTGCCATCTTTTTTTGAAATGAATCTTGCTTAGCTGATTTCTTTTTAAAGCTCTTTTAAGAAGTATTTGATACAAGTGATAGCTGAGAAAACTAGAGAGTATTTTCAGGACTTGTTGATGTTCGTAATCAAGAAATGGCGTTGTATATATAAGCTATAAAGAAATAATGTAGATAAGTGTGCTAAGCATAAATGTGGTGATGTATGAAACTCGAAGAAACATACTCATATGAAATCACATGGATTTGTCTTTCAAAATAATAATTTGTGTGGTCGAAAATGTCGTATTCCACCAACAACATGGCCCTTAAACGACCCTACAAATATGATACCAAACAGCTCAAGTTGTATGTAACAGCTAACAATATATATAACAAAGTCTCTCATAGTCTGTTTATTATGACATGGACTCGATCGTTTAAGGTCATGTTATCTTATATATTTGTTACGCAACTAAGTTTGATGTGTGATTATAACAGCTAGCTAATTGATTGGCAGACAATTACATGTGATCTTCCATTTTCGAGTATGTTTGGCCCATCATAGGACCCCTATTTGAATTGTCTATTAACCAGAAATTCAATAAGTGAAGGCCATTCATCTATATTATATATGCGTATAAATGCATATGGTTTGGTCATCTAAGGGACATGCTGCCAGAGTTAGTACGATACAATATTTTCGATCACAAATTATTGTTACCTATAAATCTTTATAATGATTCAAAGACAAAACCATGTGACTACATTTGCCTATGTTTTCCAAGTTTCATCGAGTACCACATATCCACTTTCTATGTTAACTACTCTCATTTAAATTTCTCAAGGATATATCAGTTCTTGCTAGCCTATATATACAACACCATTTCTTGATTTACAAATAGCTACAACTTCTGAAAAATATTATAGTTTTCTCATCTTTCACAATACTTGAAAGAAACTTATTCAAACACAATACTTCAAACAAGATTATTGATTTGAAATAATTAAACAGGATTCAGTTTATAGAACAATGGCCATCCGTCAAATTCTAAGACGATCCTTATCCAACGAAAGAAGATCAGCTGAAGTTCCAAAAGGGCATTTCGCGGTTTATGTTGGGGCAAGTGAAAAAAAGCGATTTGTTATTCCACTATCGTATTTGAACCATCCTTCATTTCAAGAATTGCTATGCCAAGCCGAAGAAGAATTCGGATTCCATCATCCGATGGGTGGCCTCACAATCCCTTGCAGTGAGGAGTTATTCATTGAAATCACCTCTTACTTGAGCAGATAGTGCTTGATATATATGTACACACATATACTAGGTCTTAGAGCAATAGAATTTTTGTTACCTAGTTCATAGACGATTTTATTTTGTCGGATACAGAATGTATTCCTGCACAAATTAATGGCATTATTATCAATAAAAGATTTTTAGTATACTCCGAGCCATTTTGATATGTGAATGTCTCGTCTATTTACAAGTTCTTATCGATCATAAGCTCTTCTTTATGATGATCACAATGCATATGGTTATCATCTACTTTGTTACTTTTCTGCACTCAGTTTTTTTGATTTTCTTCTGGATATGGTATTAGAGGGTTGATTGTTTTTTGGAAATGGTACAATGATTGATCAGGTCTTAATTTCTGATTATTGCAAGTCTGAACTGAAGGGTTTTTTGAAGAAACCTTAAAGATTAATCTTATTTTTTATTTACTTTATTGGGTTTTGAATTTCACGGGCTATTTGGTAAACATGACCACGGCTCGGTTCGTTTCCGGTTCCAAAATAAAGAACCTTAATCGGACCGTGTATAGGAAGTTAAGTGGCGGTTCAAAACCGTGGGTCCCGGTTATTGTTCGGATAGCGGGTTAACCAATAACCGGGTTGATTTGTTTTTTGTTATGAAATTATTTTAAACTCTTACAAAAATGTGTACTTAGTTAAAATTTTAACAAAATTAAGGTTTAAAAATTTAAAAGAAAAAAAAACAGGAAAACGAATCATACTGAAAGAGCTTGCACTAAATTTTAAATATTGGGTAAATTACAACCACCCCTGAAGTATCGTCAAATTACAAAACCCTCCTTCTGTTTGGGTACTTACAACCACCCATCAATTATAAATCTTCTTACACTTCCACCCTTGTGGTTTCAAATTTAGTGGAATCTTCTTGATTATATGGAATATTACGACTTGTGTACCCGTTTTATCCCATTCGAGCTCCACATTTTGAAGCAAGATGATCATAAAATGTGTTTTTTGGCTTTATATCAGATTGTGGTGTATCAGAAACTGCTTTTTTAAACAAACAAGAGGGGGTTTTCGTAATTTCACCGTATCTCAAGGGTGGTTGTAATTTACCCTTAAATATTATAGTTCAATGTCAAACATGCAAATTAAGTTGCCTAAGTATCCTTTTGTAATAAAAATAATCAAAGCCACGTAGTTCTTATAAACTTACATTATGTCGATTTTGGCATCGGTATCTAATAATTCGAAATTCTAATCCAGTTCTCTTTCTCCTTGTACTCGGTCATCCAAATGCTTACTCTCGACATGTATTTTTAAAAGGAAAATTACAGTTTATGTCCTTAAACTTTACCACTAAAACGATTTATGTCCTCAAACTTTTTCATCCACCAAATATGTCCTCAAACTTGCCACTTGTTAACAATTTATGTTATATATGCCATCAACTCCATCAGTCAACCTGGACGGAAATATCACGTGTGGTGCACGTGATGTCGATTTGACTGTTAAATGCCGATCTGGCTGACACATCGAGATGATGTGGCCGAAAAAATTGACGTGGGAGTGACATGTGGTTCTCTCCCTCTATTTCAATTTTAAAATTCTCAATTTGGGAGTAAAATCCCCCATTTCTCATTCCCCTATTTCATTGAACTGGATGCACAAACCCTAACCCCCAAATTTTACTAATATTCTACACTACAACATACAATTTAACTGAAATCGAAACTACCATCTCCCAAATTCCAAAAAAGAAGTTCAAAGATATCAACTTTGAAGAAACTTACCAGAATACAAAATTGTGGCTCTATTGTGATGTTTAAGCTCCAGTGAAATTTGCGAAATTATGGTTGGGCAATCTTGTTGTTGCGGAATTTCACCTCAATTCGATGCTTCGTACGAGGAATTTAGGAGGTAGGGTTTATGCATTCGATTCAATGAAATAGAGGGAATGAGAAATTAATTTTAAAATTGAAATAGAGGAAAAGAACCACACATCATTTTTTTGCCACATCATCTCAGTGTATCAGCCATAACGGCATTTAACGGCCAGATCGACATCACGTGCGCCACACGTGTTATTTTCATCCAAGTTGACTATAACGGAGTTAACAGCAGAACATAAGTTATTGAAAAGTGGCAAGTTTGAGGACATGTTTCGTGGATGAAAAAGTTTGAGGACATAAATCGTTTTAGTGGTAAAGTATATGGACATAAACTGTAATCTTCCCTATTTTTAAATAGGGGCTATTAGTGAGAAGCCCCTCTAGCATTATTTTAATGAGGATGGGTCCAGCTCATTTTCCTTTATTAGTGAGAGACCCATTCTTTTTTTATTCTCAAATTTACCCTTTCTCTATTCACTACCTATTATACACTACTTTGATGTACTTTTTACTTTTTATATTTTAATTTTAATTTTTGTTTTTTATTTATTTCTTATTTAAAAAAAAAATTTAACTTTTAAAAAATATTTTTTTACTATATTTTTTGTCTTCAGTTAAAACAACTCTATAAAACAACTATTATTAAAGCAATTGTGATTAAAACAACTATATATCTCCAACAACTCTCATTTATCAAAATAAACTATTCGTTAAATCAACTATTTATTAAAATCAACTACAAAGTAATAAAAACAACTATATTGTTGTATGAAAACAACTGTATTGTTGTACGAAAATATCTATGTATCTGTAAATAATACCAACAAATTTCAACAAAAACAAACATCCATTATACTATTGATTGAACACAAAATTAGCCTTCAATATAAGAATTCAACCAAAAACTCCAAGTAAGAAAATTGAGATTTGAACATTGGGTTCCAAAAAAAAAATCAGAGAAGAAGAACAACAACAACAATGAAACAATGTTGGCGGTGGTCTCTATTGAAATCTCATATGCAATATCAACCCTAGCGCCGGCCGCTGCATAGTCTCGTCATTCTCCCTAGCGAAAACCCTAATGTTGTCGTTGACGAGAGAATTCCAGGAGTGAAGACCGCCTTCTTTTCGCGGCAGTGGAGGGACGAAATAGAGATTAAGAGAATGGGTGGTACAAGGGCGGTGGTATAGAGCGCAACGACGGCGGCGCAGAGATGATAGAAGGTTGGAGGCGGCGGTTTTTAGAGAGAAAAGACAGAGGGGAATAAGAGAAATGGAGAGAACGTCAAATAAGTTTGGTTATTTTAGATATAATATAGAAGGGTAAATTAGGTATATTAATTATGTCAAATATAATATTAATTAAAAATATATATATTTAATATAAGGTGAGGAGTCTCACTAGTCACTAATAATGAAAAGGAGGTTATATCCACTTTAATATAAGTAAATGAGTTGGGGATTTTCACTAATTATCCCTTTTAAATATCCATAAGCACCTCTCGGTTGCAACATGTAAATATTTTAAACAAAATGAAATACAAATATAAATAAATAATAAAAAATATTAATGAAATTTAATGGACAATGTTTACACTTCGTTTGCATCTCGGGATGAAAGTATGACATTGTCGAAACGTCTAGCTAGGGCAAAATAATGAACATGCAAGTACACATATCGCATCCAAGTGATAAAGTGAATTTCTAAGCCTCGGTTACCGATCCTACATGTAACATTGATTTCCCACTCTAATTACACACTCAATCACAATTTGAATTTATCCAAATAAAGTAATATTGATTGTTTATAATCAACTAAGACGTAAACAAACAACTTCAGAAGTAACAACTATATGAAAACGATATAGGAAATGATCTTCATCAATGTTTCAGTTACGTTCATCACTAAGTTATCTTAGTTATGCATTCATTGATTCTTGTTTATAACCCATAACAAATAATTATTTCATTTAATGTTTGTAATGTTGTGCAACCAAATATGCAAATCTACTACATGTTAATTACAGCAGATCAAGTATAAAACATTAATTACATGTTCCAATCATACGATAGGCTATTCACGTTTTCGACCATGTAATAAACATAAATCCTACTATTCATTAGATCATAAACCTAGAAATCATGTGTTCAGTTCAATTAAAGATGACTAGTTGTCAGTTAATTACGAAGAATTCACATGGTATATAGATTGACCAAATTCATACATACAATTGCAGATCAAACACACGAAGTAAACAAATAATTCAATTAGCATACCTTAAAAAATATAGGTTAAAAACATCCACACCACATTCGATAAAATCCTAGAACAAACTCTAGCTACTTATAATTCCTACGGATACAAATAATAACACGAAAGCATGAAAGAATTTATGGTCCCGAATTCGTTTAAAACAGAGATGTTATCTGAAGTGTTATGACACTTGATAAAACATGCAGCGGAAATATAGAGATAAATAGGCAATACTCAGATTTAAAAATGTTCACAAGTAAAGACTTGTGAACTTGCCCTTTACAGGACAGAAAAATATATATTAAAAACAGTATTCCAAGAATACAAACAGAAGAGGTGCGGAAACTTCTTCCTTATGAATGAATCATTCTCATGATCATTCTTACAATCAAATCTAGATACAAAAAGAGAAATATTAAAAATTCTAGATTTCAAAGAATGTACTCTTAAGGAGTACGTACAGAACTTATGAATAAATCACTATCTTGATCATTCTTACAATCAAGTCTAGAAACAAAAACATATACTAAACAATCTAGACTACAAATAATGTACTTATGAGAAGTACGTAAAGAATGTACTCATGAGGAGTACGTAAAGAATGTACTCATGAAGAGTACGTAAAGATTGTACTCATGAGGAGTACAACCAACCGATTCTAAAAACACACTAAAACACTCATGTATTCTTTTCAGCTCTTGGTGTTTTTTTCGGAATCGATCAATTTCATTGAGTATTGAAATCGGTATTTATAGACATTTCAAGCTTCCACTCCTCAGCCCATTATCTGCAAGAAAACCAACCACAAGAGCACTCAAGAAAATGGGTTAGTGGGTTAGTTAAGAAGTTAGAATAATATCCATAATTAAACCCACTAAGCACTACTTAACCCACTAAGTCATAATACTTAGCCCACTAAGCACTATACTTAACCCACTAAGCACTACTTATTCCATAACTAAAATTTAGTTAGAAAATAAGAGAGTTAAAAATAAAACGTGGAAATAATCCACGTGTTTCAAACTCCCCCTTTTTAACTTTCTGATCAAAACTAAATTTTAGCTTAACTCCCCCTGAGTCATTGCTTGAACTCCCCTTGAATTTGACAACCAACATGAACATAAAGGTTCAGAGGAAAAATAAAAACTGGACAAAACCAAATATTGTTCATAAAACAAATTAAAGTAGAATATCCAAGGTCTCCTCAGTATCAGCTGCTGCTCCTCCATCACCAGCACTGGATCCACTGCTTTCCTCTGCTCCTTGAGCTTCACCCTCATTGCATCCAAGGGATGAGAAGTCCCTGCTTCAACTTTATGACTAGCTTTTTCTCCCCCTTTTTGATCAGAAAGAGCTTTTTGGAGCATTTCCACCATGGACTGGTGATAAGTAATCTGAGCTAGAGAGTGAGTAAGCTGTTGTAACAAAAGATCTCTAGGAACATAAACAAGAATGTCAGGAATGTTGTCAACATGAGGAGCAACACCTTCAGTACCAAGATTATTTTGACCTGATTCAGTTGACAGGAAATTATCTCCATTCCAGGGAAGATCTTGGACATGAGAAGCTTTTAGAAAATTTTGAGAAACAGTGATCATGCCAAGTGGAGTGTGAAGATATTCTGATGCATCTTGGCCCAAATTTTGAGAAAGTAGAATGGAGTAGATGAGAGAAGGATAGGGAAGATGAATGGAGGAAAAAATTTTATGGGCAAGATGACCTTATTTTTTAAGAAAAGTTTGCCAAAATCAACAGGTAACCCCATCTTCAATTTGTACATGAGTACTGCATGAGGTTTAGTAATCACAGAGACATTTTTGGATGGAATCCAATTCATCACTGTGAGTCTGAATAAGACATAGTAAAATGCAGTAAGTTGAGAAACTTTGAATTTTTTGGGGTGAGTAGGCCAAAATTTTAGACAATTGCCAGAAAGAGTTTTACAAACCTCAGTAAAATCACCATAATTATCCTCATCAATCACAATAGGAGTTTGTAAATAAGAGTTGATAATTTTGGGAGAAAAGGAGAAAATGGAATTTCGCACAAAAACTTTGCCAAAGTTTGGAGAATTTTTCTTTAAAAAAAAGAGGTTTGTAAATTGGCATAAAATTCCTTCACAACAGAGGGATCATAAGGACAGGCAACATCAACTAGACTAAGGATTTTTCGTTGATCAAGAAAAGCAGTGATCCTATGTCTATCAAACTCATCCTTGGAAATTTTCTTTTCCTCAATGAATTGGCAATTCATGATTTGATGACTCAAAATTGAATCAGATTCAAAATAAAAATTAGGACTGAAAGCATTGTTTACCTCAAAGGGAGTTGACAAATCCTTCCCATCCAAGTCTAGCTCTTCATCCTCTGAGGGTTCCTCTTCTTCTGAGTCTTCAAGTTCATCTGGGATGTATGCTGGCTCAGGTGATGCAACATGTGGAGCAGCATCTTCTTCCATCTGAGATGAGTCCTCAGAAGAGTCACTGTCTGACTCTAAGGATGGCAAATTCTTGCGAAAAGAGGCAAGAGGAACCTCCCAGCTGTCATCACTTTTCTCTGGTTCTTCAGCCTGAGGAGGAGATGCATCCGCTTGAACTGCTGCTTCTGCCAGAGTTTCCAGAGGGTCTGCATGAGGTGATGATGGTGTTTCTTCAGTAGTGGTGAAATCCTGAGCATCAACAGTGGGAATGTCAACATGCTCAGCAGAAGACATCCCAAAAAAAATCAGGCATTTCCTCATCTTGGTAGGGAGCAGCATCCTCAGCAACATTCTGAAGGGCATTGTCTGAGACAGTAGGTGCGGCAGCATTTTCAGGAACATGTGCAGCAACATCTTCGGAAACAGGATGTTGAGAAGAGGCTGCTGCCATGTTAGGCTGAAGTGTCTCCCCCTGAGTTGATGCTGGTGGAGTTGAGTCGTTGGAGGATGACTCAGTAAAGCTTGAGGAGAGAGCTTGGGCTTCTGGTTCTGCAAAGGTTGGATCTCCTTCTTCATCATCGGTTTCTTCATCAACCAAATGAAGTTGGGGGATTTGGTCTCTGCTGTGCCGAATTTCCTCATGTCTCTGCCGCATCTTCTTCCACCTTTGTCGCCTCTGCTGTGAGAATTTTCTCCCCTTCGGCGTTGTGACCCAGTAGCATTCAGATCTGGGAAGGAATTCATGCGCTTAGACCGGCGAGTAGGAAACCTTCCTGGGGTGGAAGAGGGACCCGGGTTCTGAAAAACGTCTAGGTCAATCGGATTCAGCTTGTCGCCGGGCCCAATGAAGCTGATCGGCATGGCTTCAAGGTTGACAGGATGAACGATGATGGCTAGATTAGGGTCTGCTGGTTCAAGTGTTGCAGCATCGTTGTGCACATCATCAACGGCCGGAAGAGGATTTCTAGGAGGAGATGCCATGATACAGTAGAAAAAAAATTGCTTCTTGTGCTTTTGATTTTTGAGTGTGAATTTTCGAAAAAGAAGCAAGAAATTTATAAGCCCTAATTTTTGCTGGAAAAAAAAATTGAAGTGGAGAAGATGAAGAAGTGGTGTGCGTTTTTCTTGGAGAAAGTGTGATTAAGGAGAATAAAAGTTTATTTGGCAGTTTAAAGCAAAACGTGACACATGGCACAATAAGGAGTGGACTTAGTGGATGATAAAAGACTAACCCATGAACCCCATGACCCATATAAATAGTGATAATTCAATAATAAATAATAATATAAATAGTAGCAGTAACACTAACGAAATTTTCACAAAAATAAAAACACATTTATTAATGATTAATAGTGTGAGAAAAAATTGGCTAACAGGCATAGATTTTATTATATATATATAATAATAATAAACTATTATTATTATTATTATTATTATTATTATTATTATTTTTTTTTTTATTTTTTATTTTTTTTAAACTCTTATTTTCAAGTCAAACAATTCACATGGAACATGATCAAGTGTTCAGTTTGAAGGTTCCTCAGTTACTAAGATATGACTATCAAAATAGAGGAGTTTGACTTATGTGATTATAATTGTTCTCTGAATGTTTACATGAAGCATGATCACGTTTCAAGGTGAAAGACTTCCAGTTACTTATTTAGAGAATAATCTATCACAGTGAAGTCATTATTTAAAGAAGCTAAGCTTCAATAAATTATGTTGCAGCTTAAGATATCGGATGAGGTGCTGCAACATATTTCAGGACATGTTTATTGAGTACACATGTCGAGAGATTTCCTAAGTTGAGAAAACCTCTCATAATCTAATGCCTTTGTAAAGATGTCAGCCATCTGATCTTCAATAGGAATGTACTTTAAGCACACTATATTTTTCTCAACTATATCACGAATAAAATGATGTTTAATATCTATGTGTTTAGTTCGTGAGTGTTGAACAGGATTTTTTGAAATATGAATAGCACTTGAATTATCACAATATATGGTCAGGGTGTCACTGGTTAACCCATAATCCCCCAACATTTGTTTCATCCAAATTAGTTGACCACAACATCCTCCAGCAGCTACATATTCTGATTCAGCTGTTGAAAGAGATACACAATTTTGCTTTCTACTAAACCATGAAACCAGATTATTCCCCAAAAAGAAACATGCACCTGAGGTGCTTTTTCTGTCACTAATATCCCCAGCCCAATCATAATCACTAAAACCTATCAAATTTGTATTAGTGTCTTTGAAAAACTGAATCCCTAAGTCTACTGTACCTACAACATACCTAATAATCCTCTTCACAGCTTTAAGATGAGTGACTTTGGGATTAGCTTGATACCTGGCACACACACAAACACTAAACATAATGTCAGGCCTGCTTGTTGTTAGATACAGAAGGCTTCCAATCATGCTTCTGTATAGGGTGCTGTCAACATCTTCAGCAACATCATCCTTGGACAGTTTTTGACTTGAACCCATTGGAGTTTTCATGTGCTTGGCTGACTCCAACTCAAACCTTTTGACCAGATTGAGAGCATACTTCTTTTGATTTACAAAAATTCCTTCACCTGTCTGTTTGATTTGGAGTCCTATGAAGTAATTCAACTCTCCTACCATGCTCATTTCAAAAGTGTGAGACATATAATCTACAAAAGACTGTAAAAGGTTAGCACAGGTAGAACCAAAAACAATATCATCAACATATATCTGTACAATAATGATATGGTTATTTGTTCTTCTAACAAATAGAGTTCTGTCTGCCTCTCCTCTGTTGAACTGTATTTCAAGTAAGAAGTCAGTGAGTCTTTGATACCAAGCTCTAGGAGCTTGTTTAAGACCATACAGAGCCTTCTTAAGCTTGAAAACATGATTAGGCTTGGCAGAATCTTCAAAGCCCTTGGGCTGCTCCACATATGCTTCTTCATTTAGAACACCATTCAGAAATGCACTTTTGATGTCCATCTGATACAATTTGATTAAAAGAAAACAGGCCATAGCAAGAAGTAACCTAATAGATTCAATTCTAGCTACTGGAGCAAAGGTTTCATCAAAGTCTATACCCTCAATTTGGGTATAACCTTGTGCTACTAACCTAGCCTTATTTCTAACCACTGTACCTTTTTCATCAGTTTTGTTTTTGAAAATCCACTTAGTTCCTATCACATTTACATGGCTTGGTCTGGGAACTAAGTACCAAACATCATTTCTGATGAACTGATTCAGTTCTTCATGCATTGCATTGATCCAGAATTCATCCTTCAGAGCTTCTGCTATATTCCTTGGTTCAACTGAAGACACAAAACAAGTAGTTCCAGTTATTGCACATTCAGAAGATAAATTTGCAAATTTTACCATATCTCTGTAATTCACTCTCTCTTTTCTTCTGGTTCTTATCACATCAAAGATATTTCCCACCACTTGAGTAGAGGGGTGATTTTTCTGGATTCTACTTGATGGTTCCTTTCTGCAGACATCATAGGTTGGCTGCAATTCAGCTTCTGTGTTCTCTGTAGGATGTATTGAGTCAGATGTGGTAACACTTGGCTCAACACCTTCTTCTCTTGAAACTGGACTGTTTATATCTGGGCCATCTGTGGCAGTAGTGTCTTCTCTGGTTGTTTCTCTTTCAGCAATCAGGTCATCAACTTCATCTTCAGCTGTTTTACTGCGGAGATCAGCAAAGTCATCAAATACCACATTTACAGATTCAATAATGGTTCGACTTCTTAAGTTATATACTCTATAAGCATGACTGTTATTAGAGTATCCCATAAACAAACTCAAATCACTTTTTGAATCAAATTTAGCTAGATGATCTCTATCATTTAGGACATAGTAAACACATCCAAACTCATGCATGTATTCTAGATTAGGTTTCTTACCATAAAGAATTTTAACACACACAAATACATATTTTTTACCACCTAGACTTTCTACCTCTATAGGACCCATAAGGTCCATATGTACAAGTTCAAAACAAATGGTGGTACCAACGTGTTGTAACACTTTGTGTGGCACTCTAGTTTGCTTTCCCTTCTGGCACATTCCGCATATAGGAATATCCTTGATCTTGAGATCTAGAACTCCTCTTATGGCATTGTACTTGTTGAGCAGCTTCAGATTTTTGAAGTTTGTGTGCCCTAGTTTCTGGTGCCACAGCTCTACTTCACTTACTCTTGAACTCTTGCATGAGATGGTGTAACCTGTTTGATAACAATTACCCATTGATCTGGAACCTGTCAGTACACAATGATTTTGGTTATCAAACACAGAACAACAGTATTTATCAAATTGAACACGTAGATAATCATCACATAATTGACTAATACTGATGAGATTTGACCCCAATCCTTCAACATGTAAGACATTTGAAAGTTTTGGAAGTCCATCAATACTGAGTCTTCCACGTCCAACCACTTTGCCTTTAGCTCCTCCTCCATAGGTTACACGTCCTCCATTAAGTGTATGGTAGTTTGATAGAAATTCTTTTGTTCCAGTCATGTGCCTAGAGCATCCACTATCAAAGTACCATGAACATGAAATGTTAGCATTTAAAGAGGTGTATACTGCCTTGCACAAAAGTTTACCTTTGGGAGTCCATATTCTACACTCATTTTTGGTAAATTCTACCTTTTTCTTTGAGGTGTTCCCTGGAGTGATGTGACTCATTCTGTACAGCATTTTGTCACTACTGAGTTTTTCACAAAATCGACGAATATGTCCTGGTGAGAAGCAGTAATGACAAATGTATCCCCTTATTCTGGACTCTGGAGTGGTGACTGTGGAATTCCTGGATTCTTTTCCATTTGAACCCTTCTCTTTGACAAAAACAATTTCTTTCTTCTTTACTGGCTTGTGTTTCTTCACTTGTTTCTTGAACCCTAGACCTTCATTTTTGTTGTACTTTTCCAGTGACACAATCTCTTCGAGTTTAGTTGTGCCAGTATTCATCCTCTTGATTGCTAGAGTTGCTTCTTTGAGTTCATCTTTCACCTTCGCCAGTTCAAGATCCTTCTTGGTGATACCAACCTCCAAATGTGTGATTGTTTCTTTAAGAGAAGAATTTTCCTTGTTGGCTGCATCTAGAGCATGAGTCTTCTTCTCCAAGTCGCTGAGCAATTTCTTATGCATTTCTTCTTCATCTCCCACTGCTTCTTTACTGTATTCTGCAGCATTCAAAGAAATAGAGTTTAAACATGTATAATGACGATTATCTAACTCAGAAATTTCAGTTACTGAAAGTGTTTCAGAAAGTGTTGCAGCATCTAGAGGAACTCATTGTGATTCTGTTTCAGAAGCACTTCCAGTGAGATATCTGGCAGAAAGAGCTTGTTTAGTGGATTGTTGTTCCTCTGTCTGTTCAGGTTGCTCTTCCTCCTCATCACTGACAGCACAAATCAAACTCATTCCTCTTCTTCTCAAGGTATTTGCACATTCATTAGCATAATGTCCAAATCCTGAACAGGCCCTGCATTTAATATGATCTAAGTTAGGTGGTTCAGAATTTGAACGAATAAATGAAGAATTTTTTAAAGTGTTTTGAGAAGATGTTTGAGGAAATGTTCTCTGTTGAATAGATCTGTTCCGGGGCTGAGTTTGTCGATTTTGTGGAGTGCCATCTGGAAATAACTGTCTGGGCTTGATTCCACTTCGTCTGTATGCCCTATTGAATTTCTGAATCTGAAATGCCACATTGTCGAGACATTCCTCTGCATCATCATCGTATTCCGTAGCAACTTCTTCCTTTTCTAGTTCTGCCTAGAGTGCATTTGATAGATCGTCTGCTGTCCACCGTAATTCTGGTGTTGGAAATTTATCCCCATCCGCATCTGTTAAAGTTGGTGGCTTCCATCCAGTAAGAATAGATCTCCAGGCTCTGTCATCAATGGCTTTGATGTACGCCCTCATCTGGACTTTCCAGTAGGTGTAGTTTGTGCCATCAAGTACAGGAGGTCACATAGAAGCAGTCATCTGAGTATCCATCACGAATTCGTTTCTCAAAAAGAAATAGGAACAAACAATTAGTATACGTCAAGTGTTGGCTCTTGATGCCAATTGAAAGAATTTATGGTCCCGAATTCGTTTAAAACAGAGATGTTATCTGAAGTGTTATGACACTTGATAAAACATGCAGCGGAAATATAGAGATAAATAGGCAATACTCAGATTTAAAAATGTTCACAAGTAAAGACTTGTGAACTTGCCCTTTACAGGACAGAAAAATATATATTAAAAACAGTATTCCAAGAATACAAACAGAAGAGGTGCGTAAACTTCTTTCTTATGAATGAATCATTCTCATGATCATTCTTACAATCAAATCTAGATGCAAAAAGAGAAATATTAAAAATTCTAGATTTCAAAGAATGTACTCTTAAGGAGTACGTACAGAACTTATGAATAAATCACTATCTTGATCATTCTTACAATCAAGTCTAGAAACCAAAACATATACTAAACAATCTAGACTACAAATAATGTACTTATGAGAAGTACGTAAAGAATGTACTCATGAGGAGTACGTAAAGAATGTACTCATGAAGAGTACGTAAAGATTGTACTCATGAGGAGTACAACCAACCGATTCTAAAAACACACTAAAACACTCATGTATTCTTTTCAGCTCTTGGTGTTTTTTTTCGGAATCGATCAATTTCATTGAGTATTGAAATCGGTATTTATAGACATTTCAAGCTTCCACTCCTCAGCCCATTATCTGCAAGAAAACCAACCACAAGAGCACTCAAGAAAATGGGTTAGTGGGTTAGTTAAGAAGTTAGAATAATATCCATAATTAAACCCACTAAGCACTACTTAACCCACTAAGTCATAATACTTAGCCCACTAAGCACTATACTTAACCCACTAAGCACTACTTATTCCATAACTAAAATTTAGTTAGAAAATAAGAGAGTTAAAAATAAAACGTGGAAATAATCCACGTGTTTCAAAGCATAACAAAGATTCCTAATCAAAAAGATAGAAAAAACTCTATGGTTGAATTGTTGAAGCTGAATAATCTTGTCGGCGAATTGTTTGTCAATCCACTGGCGTCTCGATTCTCAGTTTGCTTGCTCTGAGTGATTTCTCTCATTATTAACATGAGACTTTTCTGACTCTTTTAGGTGTCTTTTAGTTGCATTCTCAACATTTTCGCATTTAGACTGTACAAATCCATAAAATTCGTACATCAAGCGGCTATGGTTCATTTTGGGAGAGAAAAGAGTCAAATTCCATACAATCCGTACATCAAGCGGCTGTGGTTCATTTTGGGAGAGAAAGAGTCAGAGAATTAAATATTGTTCAATTTCTTTTTAATGATACGTAGTATTATTAGAAAATTAATTACAAATAGTATTCCACATTTCTAATTATTTTCTAGGGGTTAAATACAGTTTACACCCCTAATATATACACTATGTACCACTTACCCCTAAATTATCATTTGTAACACTTAACCCCTCCAGCTCAATTTAATTTGTATTTTAAACAGTGTTCTAAAAATCGGCCGAGGCGGCCGATTAATCGGTCTCCGAGCGGAGGCGGTCCCAAACATTTACGATTTTAGTGTAAATGTTTGAAAAATCGGTTTTTTGCATGTGAGGCGGTTTAGGAGGTCTGAGGCGGTCAAGCCTTTAAGGCGGGTCAAACTCGGTGACAATCAAGCCTTTAAGGCGGGTCAAACTCGGTGACAAAAATCGGCAAAAAGTCGGTCAAAATCAGGGGTTTTTTTTTAAAAATTTTTTTTTTATTTTTTATAATTCAAAATAAAAGTTGGGATTTTAATAAAATAAAAATGAGTTTATGATTTATTTTGTTTATGTTAACTGTTATTGTTAAAGAACTAATGATGTATGCCAAAAATGTACAAGAATAAATGTAAATTAAAAAAAAATACTTTTTTATTTATATTTTATAAGGATATTTATGTATTATGGTCTTATTATTATTAAACTTGTATTATGTTATTAGGATATATACATGATGGAGATATAACTATGTTTAAATATCTTTTTATATATGTTTTGAGTATTTATAAATAATATCTAGAAATATATTATATTAAATTTGAAAAACCAATTTATTTCCGATTTATCACCGATTAATCATCGCCGCACCGATTAATCGTGAGTCGATGTATGACCGCCTCTGACCCGAGTACCACTTTTTACAACCTTGATTTTAAATCATAATACCTTAAAATTTTCTTTTTTTATTTAAATTAATAATTAAAAGAATAATTTAATTATACAACTAAAAATATATGTTGAAAAATGCAATATTTTAAAATTTAAAAATATTATCTTGTATTGTTGGGGACATATTTAATAAATAGTAGTAACATCTAATTGTTAGTGGACCAATTAATCGAATATATCCATATTGATAAATTTTAAGAAATCAATACATAAATAATAGTAATATTACGTATTTAAATTTATTTTAGTTCATTACTTTCTTAAAATATATTTTCATGCATTATTTTACAATATATATATATATATATATATATATATATATATATATATATATATATATATATATATATATATATATATATATATATATATATATATATATATATATATATATATACTATTATGAATTCTTGGAGGTTATGGATGACCACCATTACACTCTCCATTAAACCCACATTACCTCCACCATTATTCATCATTAAGGTCTTGTAACTCATGACCTCACTATCTTTTCTACACCTATAAATTAGGTGCAATGTATTGTATTTTGTACACTAGAAGCTATGGAATAATATATCACATATTCTCCCTACTTTGTTCTCTTGTTCTTGTATATCCTTTGTTAGTTTCTTAACACGTTATCAGCACGATTGTTCTACTTTAATTTTCGAGTAAAGATGGTCCAAGGAAGATGACTCCTTAGCCATAGAAGATGACAGGGAGTTGGTTTTAAATATTTTATTCTTGTTTTGAATTGATAAAATATTAACCCATCTTACTTTTGTTGTAGGTGAATTTTCGTGCAATTCACGAGTCTGTACTTCGACGTCTGTTTTGGGCCTGATACTGTCCGAATTTCAGAAAGTTCGAAATACGAAACTTGTAGAATTTTCTGTTGGCTGTTTGGAACATTTTGAATCATCAAAATCGGATCTCGATCAAGAAAGATATGCTTAAAATACTCAGCTATGCCAGAGTTATCCCTTGTGCGAATTTTTTTTAGATGAACATAATGTTCTAAAAACAAAAGGGACGATTATAGGCCTAGAGCTTAGATTACATACGAGATTAAAATCTCGATTGAGTATATTAGACTTTCAGTCTAAATAATAAGACTCTTGCACATTTTAGTTAGAGGGTATTCCCCATTTATAGTACTATTCGTTCATGATCAATGTACTATAACAATTTATTATATATTGAGGCCCAAATCGAGCACGTGCAATCAAGTGACTCGAATGTTTGAATGTTATATTATAACGATTTTTATTATATATTGATTCTTGAGGCCCAAATCGAGCACGTGCAATCAAGTGACTCGAAGATTTGAGTGATATATTAAAAAAAAAAAAAAAAAAAAAAAAAAAAAAAAAAAAAAAAAAAACTACATGCTCTCTAATTTATGCAACTTGAAAAGCTCCACCAATCGAAAAAGAACTCGAAGTTCATAAATTTTAGGCTCGAAGCCTAGTGTAAATATGAAGGCTTGAAAGTTTATTTGAAGACTAGAATTCTCAATTGAATACATTAGACTCAAGGTCTAAGTGATGATAATTAACATTGAATATTTGAGTTAAAGGATATTTCCCACTGAAGGTACTATTATTTTACGATTAAGTACCAATTATAAAGGATTGAGGCCTAAATCGAGTACATAAATTCAAGGTATAAAACTCAAACCTTGATATTTGAATAATATATTGTACTCGAAAGAACGATTCAGTTTGTGGCTCAATGATATATATGAATATTTGAGTTAATTATAGTACTATTATTTCATATCAAGTACTATAATGATTTATATGAAGCCTTCAGGCTCAAATCGAGTACATAATTTTAAGCAATAAAACTCAAATCTTGAGATTATATATACATGTACTCGAAAAGACTATTACTTTGTAAGTCAATGATATGAGACATATCACACAATTCAAAATTATCTTTGATAGTTCAAGAATGAACATAACTATAAATTTTGGATCATTGAAGTTAAAGATCCATTTATGTCTCATGATATCACAAAATATTTGTGTTATTGTTATGTGCCATGAGGACACAAGCCAAATATTTCATAATGAAAATGTGTCTAGAAGACATCGAGCAAAATATTATTGTTTCATTTTCAAGAAACGAGTACTTAATTGGGGATATGTGTCTTCAACACAAAAGTAAAAATAACATTACATCTAGTTACTTATGAAGAAGAAGAGAGATAGATATTTGATCCTCTCTATAATTTGCTCTTGACTTTGTTGTTTTGAAAACGACAAGTAAAGTATATTGATATATGTGTCTTGAAGATACATATAATGAAGAATTGTAAGAGAATATATTCTCTACTTTATGGATCTATATTATGATCATGAAGTGACAACATAAAAATTCAAGTTGCACTCGTTATAGCAAAATAAAGATTTTTAATAGCATATCGTACTATAATACGAGTTGTGAGCTAATACAAAACTCGTTTAATTGTTGTTATTCTTTGAAAGTGAAAACAACAATATTAAAAAATTCAAAGAGATATGTTGACATGAAAAACTATCATGGTGCTAAAGCTTATTTACTATAAATTTTATCTCATCATTACAAGTGGAAGAGAGATGAGAAATACGAAAAATGAATGGTCATATCCATTTTATGATAAAGCATGTTGATAAGCTTTATCAAGCACCAATAGAAGAGCAAAAGAAATTGCGTTGATTTCGATGTCACAGTATTGACCAATTCAATTAAAGATTTTGAATCACAAAAGTTTAGTGATGCAAATTTCATTCAAAATCCATATCTATGGATGTATGTGCATGATTTTTTATACGTGGTCTAGATGAGATAATATGAAATTTCAAACCAAACGATAAAAAATGGGATCTCATTTTCTTGTTAAAATTCGAAACCTCTGCACATTCGAATTTTAAAAATTTACATATTAGTCCTTCAAATTTTTCAAAATTTTCATTTTAGTCCCCTAGATTTAAAATTTTTACGATTCAGTCCAAATATTTTTTAGAATATGCAGTTCGTTCATTTCATCATTCGTAATTATGAATCTATTTCAACATTTTTAGTTTTCGCTGATTTTTTTTAAATTGCAGCCTTGTTCCTGAGGTTTTAAAAAAATTACAGTCCGGTCCCTAAATTTTCAAAATTTACAGTTTGGTCCCTGAATTTTCAAAGTTTTGAAATTTGACCATTTATGTTCAGAATCTGATAGATTCTCAAAAGAAGTTATATTCAGCCACATAACATGATATCACGTGGTTTGTTTATTATTTATGCTATGCACTATTTTGCACTCCTAATGGGAGATACTTCTATGGCATACATTATCAATTGCCATTTTAATGAGACAATATTCCCGCCGTTAAGGGGGAGATAAGAAGCCGGTTCTTGTATAACGGCGTGAATTATATGAAATGATCTTTGTCTCATCTAGATTTGTGCATGGAAATATTTAAGCACAAAAGAAAAAAGAATTCAATTGCAACAATTTTAATGTGTAAAATGCTAGATGCATTTATCAATAAATGGCAACTTGAAAGTATTACATATGTTGCAAGTGAGTGCAAGAGAAAATGTCCAAGAAGGACACATTGCACATTAGATTTTGCCATGAAAACGAATGTCCTTGAAGGACAAATTTGACATTATGATTGTATCGTGAATCCCTAATTGGGTGAAAAATAATTATGGTACACAGCTAACCCATTATACTTTATGCATATAAGAGGGGGAGATATATATGTTGGTTCGAATGATTAACACACTTATAAGTGGTGTAAATACCGTTCAATTAAAGTCTACTAGCGCTAGTAGCATCATAATCTCATCCTATTACCTATCTCATTCTATGACATGATTCGTCTTTTAGACGATGTTGGGGGACGCCTCAACACCAATATCCATTACTATGATATGAGAATACTTGTCAGTTATGGTGGCATAAATGAAATACATATTTGGATGAGATAATCATTGATGATTATATGGTAGCTACCAAGACCATTATAAATCGAACCATTATGTGCCAATAAAGAATTGATTGGAAAATAAATCATGGTTAGCTTGCTCTCTAAGTGAATAGAGAGGCATTTGAGACTATTAATTCTCAATTTTGTTGTTGTACCGATATAATATCTTAAAGAGTTGAAAATTCTTTTCGAACGAATATTCATGTACCAAATTGAATTTGTTTATATTGAGTTTGAAAATAAAGTGGACAAGTAGTCCTCAATACCCCCTCCACATTGTGAAACTCAAAAGCGCGCATTTTGTCCATGTAGGACATTTTTATTGAAATAAACAATGAGCTCACGCACATAAAGTATTATGAAAAACTTTGTTGATGCAATATAGAAAATTCTCTATAAGAGAAAAATACATGGTACATGAAAATATATGGATCTCTACTAGAGATCGTACCCACAAAGGCTACAATCCCCATTTATATGAATATAATTCTCTAAGGAGAATCCGGTACCGGAAAAGTGAAATAGTGAGCTATTGATTGATTATAAAGAAATATGGGGAGTACTAAAGATGTTATCGAATAACTACATGTACAATTATTTCTATAATGTGAAGAGCTTGAAGCTCATAAATCTTAATAGATGTCGACATCTAATTGGTCATTAGTATATGCATTCACAAATGCAATTGACCATGATTATTTGAAATTATTGATCAAATGAATTGTACATTGACTTGCGGTCATCACACATAAAGTTGTGAAAGCCTTTAGTACAAAAGTGGGTAAAATCATTGCGGTAATTTGAATGCCTTTGAAAATATATTTTTATGATGCAATCACTTTATGATGGTATTCAAAATACTTGACATGCATCATATGGATGCAATTACCGCATATATATATGGATCATAAAATTAATGAAGAATTGATAATGCGTTGTGCATATAATCAGAGGTCTCGTGAGTTAGACTCTAGAAATGATCCATTTACATATTATCTTCAAAATATGGTATATTCATCTCAGTGAATACCTTATTAGTGATCAAATAATTTGACTTACCATTATCATGGTAAAGATGTGAATGATCTAAATCTTGTAGAGACTCACAAAGAGCTCACAAAGACGGTCAATTATTTGGTGACATAATTTGAGATGAAAAATCTTGGAAGGGCAAAATTTATCTGGAAAAGAAAATCTATTAAATGGAATCTTTATCCATTAATACACATAAGAGATGGATTCTATTGAGTGGTATTATGTTTGTCCAATTATTGGATATAATTAAAGATCTTTTAAGCCCTCGAGAAGATAATGAAAGAATTACAAATTTGCAAAAAGTGTAAAATGTGTATTACACTATCTTTATGGAAAATTCTGTGGATCTTAAAGCGGATATAGTTGGCTATATCAAAGTCAAACAATAAATTACCATACTCATTTATCGGAGTATTGCCAACTACATCAGAAGATGATATAAGTCATATGTCGAAATCAGGGGGAGCGTGATCAGCAACGACAACACTGTACTCTTTTTCCTTCGTCCAAGTTTTTGTCCCATAGGGTTTTTCTTGGCAAGGTTTTAACGAGGCAGTGTCACGCTCACAAGCTTCAGATGGATATGTACTCTTTTTCCTTCGTTTAGGTTTTGTCCCATCGGGTTTTCCTAACAAGGTTTTAACGAGGCATATTCCATAAATGGTGGACATCCAAGGGGGAGTATTATGAATTCTTGGAGGTTATGGATGACCACCATTACACTCTCCATTAAACCCACATTACCTCCACCATTATTCATCATTAAGGTCTTGTAACTCATGACCTTTCACTATCTTTTCTACACCTATAAATTAGGTGCAATGTATTGTATTTTGTACACTAGAAGCTATGGAATAATATATCACATATTCTCCCTACTTTGTTCTCTTGTTCTTGTATATCCTTTGTTAGTTTCTTAACATATATATATATATATATATATATATATATATATATATATATATATATATATATATATATATATATATATATATATATATATATATATATATATATATATATATATATATATATATATATATATATTATCTTTTTTTTCAATAATTTAATTTTAGTTACTTTTCAATTTTTATGATCCAAAAATTATTAGATTGTTATATTTATTTTATTTTAATTTTTAAATATAAAATATTTGATGTTGATGGGGTAAATGTTACAGATGATACTTTAAGGGATAAGTGTTACACAGGCTATGCTTCAAGGGTGCAAAGTGTATTTAACCCATTTTCTAGACCCACAAAAATTTTAATTTTAATTTTGACTCCAAAATAGTGATTTCCGTTAGATGTTAACATGCAGGTAACAGGGGAGTAAATATGTTTAAAACTGTACTTTTAAGGTGTATTTTGTTCAATTTAGAACAACGAGGACCATAAGTGGAATCGGGCGAAACATATAGGGCAAAAAGTGTAATTCTTCCGCAAATATTACAAAAGTATATATACATACCATTACGCAAGAAGCCTTGTGAGAATTAAATTCAAAACAAAAAAAGAAAAAAAACAAGGCTTGTGAGAATTGAATTCTGGAATGGATACAATTTCCCTCAACCGCCACACGCCATTATATACCATCGCCAAACACTCCACTTTCCTTTCACTACCACCACCATCCCACCGTCGCTTATCCTCTCCAAACAACAACCACTTCCGAATCCAAATGTCCACCGCTGCTGACCCGACCCTCCAACCCGACCCGACCAATTACGACCGCCTGAAAGAGCTCAAACAATTCGACGACTCCAAAATCGGTGTCAAGGGTTTAGTTGACCGTGGCCTCCCCACCATCCCTCGATTCTTCGTCCACCCACCCGACCCGGATACCTCCACCAAACCGGGTTCAAGTACCCGTACCTCCATCCCGGTGATAGACTTCTCCGCTCCCAGGTCAACCCTAGTCAAACAAATCCGCGATTCCGCCTCCGCTCTAGGGTTCTTCCAAATCGTCAACCACGGAATCCCACCGGAAACCGTCAACCGTCTGCTGAGCTCCGCCCGCTCGTTCAACGAGCTGCCGGAGGAGGAGAAGGCGCGTTTCTACAGCCGCGACATGAGCCACGGCGCCGCGTTCTCGACCAATTTCGACCTCTACCAATCGAATGCCGCCAGCTGGCGCGACACCCTGCAGCTCCGCCTGGCGCCCACCCCGCCGGACTGGGACCACGTGCCGGAGAATTGCAAGGACCCGATTGTGGATTGGGATAGGGAAGTGGCGCGGTTCGGGGAGGAGCTGATGGGGTTGCTGTGCGAGGGATTATTGGGTTCGGAGAACGCGGGCCTGTTGAAGGAAATGTCGTGTTTGGATACGAGGATTATGGTGGCGCATTATTATCCGTATTGCCCTCAACCGGAGCTGACCAAGGGGCTGTCGTCGCACACGGATCCTGGTGTGCTGACTGTGCTGGTGCAGAACGAGGTACCCGGGTTGCAGGTGAAGGTTGGGGATGAATGGGTTGACGTGGAACCCGTCGAGGGCGCTATTGTCATCAACATTGGTGATATACTTCAGGTAATCGACACGATTTAATCCTCCAGTGAACTGTCTTTTGATTCGTACTCAGTAAAGCATTATTTAAGCATTATTTAAGCATTATTTCTGTTGTTTTAAAATTTAGTAAATTTACATAATACACCACTCAAAAGGAATTATCTTAGAATAGTTTGCTTCTTGAATTGTTTAGTCAACTTGAAGACTCGGATTATTTCTGGTTTGGGAAGTTATCCTGCATATCGTATATCCGGATGACAATCCTAAAACTATGGAGAATAACGTAGCGGTTTTCAAAAAAAATTGTTCAATGCTCGAATAATCCTTTTTTATAGGGGTTAACTTATCGTATTTAATTGGGGTTTTAACCTTATGTAATCTAACGTCATACCCGAAATCTAATTCAACCTTGAACTCTTCATTTCATTAGAAAAAAAAAAACAAGGGATTTTTTGAGTTATAAGTCTTAATTTTTTTTGCTTGTTTGTTTTTGGTTCCTTCTTCGTGTTTCATGAGTTAAAACATAAAACTCCCAACAATTTGTTTTATGTGTATTTGCATATTAGTTACGTTTAGCTGTCGGTTACAAATTTTTTCTTGTAGATACTGTCGAATGATGAGTACAAAAGCGTGGAGCATAAAGTGGTGGCCAACTCCTCAAAGGATCCGCGAGTATCTGTGGCCGTTTTCTTCAATCCGGGTCGTAGAGAAGACTTGTTTGGACCTCTACAAGGTCTAATTTCCCCCGACAAACCACCGCATTACCGCAAATTTACATTCAAAGACTACATGACTAGATTCTTCTCAAAGGCGTTGGATGGTAAAACCTTGACCAACTACTACAGAGTTTAGAATCATACCGCTATTCCCCCACCCCTCTATAAAATAAACAACGCATCGAAATACGATTTGTCAAAAAATGCATATATGATTAAAATTTGCCATTGTATCTTTATCATATCGATTCTTATTAATCTGCCGAAACATACTGCACAGCTTATTTTATAATGTATGTGATTACTTCTATTGTAATAGCTATGAAGAAATAAAATTGAGTTTATGGTACATTTATTTCTACATACATGGGTTTATATTATTATTCTTGCTTCTGGTGAAGAAGGCCTGATGATGTCACTCTATCCACTAATATGTCCAAGGCTTCTCTCATCCACCACTGCTGGCAATGCTCTCTTGCTTTAGCCACTGTCATCTGCACATTTATATTTGGGGAAAAAAAGGATGATTAATCACTAATAATTTTAATATAAATTAGCAATTAATTAAAGGGTAAACTACGATCACCCCTGATGTAAGGTTAAAGTACGGAAAAAAACTTCTTATGTTTGGGTAATTACAATCACACTTCAACTGTAAATCTTTCTACATGTCCACCCTTATGATGTCAAATCCAACATAATATTCTAGATTCCGTGGAATGTTCTCTAGTTTGTACTCGTTTTGTGTAAAAATGCAGTTTTTGATGCACTACAATCTGATATTTATAAGTCAAGAGACACATTTTATAATCATGATCTTGTTTCAAAATTTGGAGCTCGAATGGGGGGTAAAATGGGTATAAGATGGATAATATTCCATATAATCAGAAGATTCCACTAAATATTACACCGTAAAAGTGGACGTGTAAGAAGATTCGTAGTTGAGGGGTGATTGTAATTACCCAAAATTTAAACTTGGAAAATTTAACCTTATTCTCTGGGTTTGCCAAAATTTACCCTTAATTAAACTTAAAAAAGAAAATACTAATCAGCATCGTGCAGACGCGTACCCATTCTCTTGTACGTTGGGATTTTTCGGGCCAGAAGTCGAGTTGTTGTGCGACAAGCAAAGGGAACATGATGCCTTCATGGTATAGTTCTTGGCTCTTGCTCTTGAACACCCATCTTCCTAATTCACTCTGCACACCACATTATTAATTTCGTAATTGAATAAATTGTTTTTCTACTAATAACAATATTTTTCGTAATGAAATAAATTATTCTTCTAACAAATAACGAAGCAAGTTAATTACCTCGACATTGCCAACAACACCGGCTTCTTCGAGGGACTCTCGAGAAGCACCTCCTTCAGCTGTTTCGTCAAGCTCCCAACCTCCCTGTTTTTATCATTCGTAACTTGTTATATACGCTGAGGTCTTTGAAACTTTTTTATTTATTTTTCGTATTAATAATATAAGTATACAAAAGTTAAGTTACATTTAAGTCTTCCAATCCAACTGTAAAATCTTAGAGAAACCTTAAAGAAAAGGGTATACAAATCACCTTAGGAAACATCATTGCCCGACTATTTTTCGAACTTATCACAAGAACTTCGAACTCTTCATCTTTTGATCTGTTCTTTCCGTGATTCTTGTATCTATAAGGAATGCATCTGCACCAGTAATGGATAATTTCACTTGTAAATTTTGAAGAAGAAGCAAAGAACCCTATAGATAAATTGAACTACGAAGAAAACAATGCATGTGATCGCATAACAAAGATAAACACGGATTATTGTAGTTAGTACCAATCTCTTATATCGAATTGCTAAAAAACAATCCCATGTTATTTTACTGGCAAAAAACACCCCTAGGATTTAGCACACGCTCCCCTAAACCGGGATACTAATTACTACACGAAATTAAATCATAGGAGTTTTTCCAATAAAATTACATATATAGGGTAATTTTTTAATAGTTCAATATAACATATGAGTACCTATAGGCTATATATACTAAATAAATAGGGTAAAATACAAACACCCCCTGATGTATGGTCAATTTACAAAAAACCCCTCTTGTTTGGATAATTACATCTACCCCTCAACTATGAATTTTTCTTACGCCTCCACCCTTATGATGTCAAATTCAACATAATCATCTACATTTCATGGAATGTGCTCTAGTTTGTACTCGTTTTGTGTAAAAATAGAGTTTCTGATGCACCACAATCTGATATATACAAGCCAAAAAACACATATTATGATCATCTTGCTTCAAAATGTAGAGTTCGAATGGGATAAAACGGGTACAAAAGTGATAATATTCCATATAATCTCGAAGATTCCACTAAATTTGAGGAGTTGAGGGGGGCGGTTGTAATTATCCAAACAAGAGGGGGATTTTCGTAATTTGACCATACCTCAGGGGGTGGTTGTAATTTACCCAAATAAATATAATAGTGGGGGGTGTGTGTGTGTGAACTAACCCAACAACAAGTCGATGATGATCTTTGTTGTATCTCTGTAAATGCCTTCCTGTGCGAGAAATCAATAATACCATCTTTTGCAAGCTTTAAAAGATTAATTCAGGATAAATAATAGTAAGTTATTCGGGGAGCTATTGTATGTAATCTGTATATAGCAAATTAATGACACAAATAAATATAATGGGAAGGAGTGTAGCTAGGTTATATATACATTTTAATATAAAGTATAAAGTAAAGCGGCATATGAGGAAAATACCGATAAGAAAAAGCAGCTGCGGCGTTTACTGTGCGTGGAGCACAAAAAGGTGGGCGAATCATGCTGAATTATTTCAAGGGTTAATTGCGACGAATAATCAATTACCAGATATTTATAATATTTCAGAGTTTACCAAATGCATTATTATATTGTTTTCAGAGTTTACCAAATGCATTATTATATTGTTTGCTGTATCATGCATGCATGTTACAAGTATACTTTTATGGAAGAGAGGACAAATGTCAATTATGTACTACTCCCTCCCGCCCATATTATATGTCGTTTTGGATGATTGCATGTCGTTTTGGATGATTGCGTGTATATTTTTTTATTTTTTTTGGTGATGAAGGAACCCCTTTGAACCTGAGTCAATTGACACAAACTCACTTGCTCAAAGCGCTAAGTCATCCCTTGCGAGATGTTACGCGTATATTAAGATAGTCAATCAATATGCATAGATTATAACAAAAATAACATAGTAAATACTAAAATACCCTTGTCATTAATTATTTTTTAATTTACTAATTAAGAGTAATGAGGGGCAAAATAGAAAAAAAAAATTACGATTAGTACCTTATTGGAACTAAAATGACAAATAATTTGGCAAAAAAAACAAAAAGACACGAGACAGAGGAACTAATTTCTTTCTTTTCCGACTGTCACATTACTACACTACTCGAACAATAACAAATTTTTATATGCTTCCGTGGTGGTTTTACCAGTACTCCAAACATAAAATAGTCTCTTGAGTTAAAACACTTATTTTTACATAATTAGGCAAAAAATGTTACACATGTTGCGATTTATGAGATTAATATTTCAAAGTGTCGCAAGTGCATATTTGTGGTTTGTATCATGCCACAATATTGTCGTAGAAGAGAGTGATAATGTTGCACCGATATATATATATATTATTTTCTGATCTGAATGATGGTTTATTGATACAGAAAAATGATATTACTTCACTAATCCTGCCTCAAATTTGGAGGTTATGATATGGCCATTATCATCACAAAATTATATTTTTCTCTTTATCTTTTAAATTCTGAGGCATAATATACTATATATAGATATATAGCTATAGCCTATATACATGTGTGTGTATAATATAATATGAATATATAAAGAAGTAGGGATGCGGAATGACTCACGTCGCAGTCCAACAACGACCAATTGTAGTTCATCAACTGCTGTAACTTCTTTGATGTTTCTTTCACTTTAATAAATTTGATTAACTAATTCTACAATTTTTTTTACATTTTCAACTTAAAATTGTATATTTTCGATTATACAGCGTAGTACAGTCATATTTATTAAATTATATTAAAAACGATTATTATTTACGAAAAAAATTCAATCAACATTCATAAAAGAACATGCACAAATAATCATCATTATATTGTATATTAAAAAAAACCTACAGATCTTACATATGCCTATACATGCATGACGACATATGACAATATTTGACTATATATGACTACATATGATTACATAGATGAATCTCTTCAATTGTCATGTTGTTTGCTCATCTCCTTCAACATCATCGACTGGAGAGAGAAATAAACCGTCTGTCCTCACATCTGGAAAAAAAATTGAAAGAGAAATACAAAGATAACGAAAGAGAGAGGGGACAGAAGACGTGAACGAATGAGAAAAGTAGCTTGAGGTGGGAGCGGTTTTGAAGAATCTATTATTGGATTCTTCGATGACCTGGACATGTATAAAACCAAGGATTAATAGTTGACATCATCATTGAAAGCAAATCACGTGCAATTAAACAAGATAATTAAAAATTTGTAATTTTTAACGAGTTCACCTACACCATGTAAAACGCGTATTAGCTAGTGATACCCATGGTGACAATATTTTCTGCTTAATCATTTCAAAATTAATGTTATTACTCAAAAGATTATTTCTTGTAGTGTTATGAATCTATAGCAAGTATAGCCCAATAAATATTTCTTTTTCATTGAGAATCGAATTTTATGTTTATATTATGTAGTATAATAAATTAATAATATATAATACATGAATAAAATATGTCTTATATGTTAAAACTTATATCTATAACTCGTTTTGTCAATAGTTATCTATTTTATTTTAAATCTTGTCTTATAAAGCTTTGAATTTAGTTACTATGCTTACTGATTTTTAATTAGAACGTATTAACTCTAATTTACTCTTCACATTTATCATTGGTGTAATGCATGTTGGTTCCAATTTAAGATTTTATGATTGGTCACTCATTTTAATTTCTAAATAGTTTGCCGTAAAACTTATAAATTATTTAAAAAAAAAACATGTTTAAATTATAATGAGTTTCGACCCGTAAAGATTAGGTCCTACTATAAACCTTCAACCCACCTATCCTAAAACCGTTGAAAACCGATATAAGTAATTGGTTCTTTGAAATCAAGAACCGTTGTTTAAGGGGTCGAGGGTGAATTTTGCTAGAACTTGCCCCTAGTAGAAATTTTTCAAAATATTAGAAACTGAATATTATGAATAAAAGAATGAAGTTCTGAAATAATTTTGGATAAAAAAATAGAACTACTTGGTCCATAGTTTGATAATTAAAACACTTTTTAATCTTCTTGAGCTCATCCAGACTAATCATTTTTCCTGTGATCTTGGGCTACTATTGCTCAATGAACTTGAATCTGTAATATATTATATATGTGTCACTATTTTGATGAAGCAGACTTTCGAATAATTTAATTTGCCCAAATTATATATAGGGCTAATGATAAAATAATTAATCCAAATTAATTGTTTGTAAAATTCAAAGTAATCCACTCTTGTCGTCACACACAAAAAAACAATTAAAAAAAAGGTGTCGGTTGGAGTTAAAAATAAGTTTTGATTCCAGCAACTTTTGAAATTGAAGCGGTCAAATCACGTGCACCAGAACAGGACAATTAGCGCCCGCACCCTCAGAAATTTTCCGGTTGGCCGGTTTTCTCCGTTTTATTTTTTGGGTTTTCTTTTCCGCGGTTTTTATTGGATAAAATTAGGGGTGGCAATTTCTCAACTTGGACCGGATCCGATCCGGATTCATGTGGATCGGATGCAAAAGGAACCGGATCCAATATCAACCTACATGAATAGATTTAATGTGGATCGAGTTTAGACCGATCCGGATTAGATCCACATGGATTCATTGCATCTTTAATTCAACTTATGAGGTTGAATATCTCAACTTTTAGGGTTTAATATCTCAACTTATGTAGTTTAATATCTCAAGTTTCACAATTACACATATTCACACACACTCTTTTCACACACACATATACACATACACATACACACTTTTTACACACACACACACTTTTTTACACCACACGCACACACACTTACACATGTACATACACACTATTGTTTATATATATATATATATATATATATATATATATATATATATATATATATATATATATATATATATATATTTACATTTATATACATGTTTATATATACACACACATACACTCACATACACACACACACACACACTCTGTTTACACACACACACACTCACATACACAAACACACACACTCGTACACACACACTCGTACACACACACACACACACACTCTGTTTACACGTACACACACACACACACACACTGTTTACACACACACACACACACTCTGTTTACACACACAGATACATGTATATATATGTAAACACACACACACACACACATATATATATATATATATATATATACACACACATACACTCACACACACACACACACACACACACACACACACACACACTCTCTCTCGGTTTACACACACACACACACTCACATACACACACACACTCGTATAAACACACATACACACACACACTCGTATAAACACACACACACACACACTGTTTACACACACAAAGACATTAACATACACACACACACACACACCACTGTTTTACAATTAAATTTTTAATTAAAATAATATTTTGACTTTTTTTTTTGAGAAAATTGTGTTGGTATTTAATTGGGTTTTGATTGGATCCAATATGACCCACTTTATTTTGTAATTAAACTTTTAATGGAGTTAAAGTGGATCCACATGGATCCAGTTTTAAAAAAATATCAACTGGATCCGATCCGATTTGTTTCAACTAAACTTAATCTAAACCGGATCCTTATGAACCGAACCGGATCTAATCGGATCCATGGAACCGGATCCAAATTGCCACCCCTAGATAAAATAGATACATTGAATGTAATGTAAAATACTGGACACACTTTACGAATTACCCTACAAGTAGTAAAGTAGAGTATTGATTTCTCATTCTAAATATCTAATCACTTGCAATTTGATTGTATCCAAGTAATGCAATAATGGTTTGTTTGCTATCAACTAAAATTGTAAATTAAAATATTCAACAATTAAACAATTATAATAACATGATCTAAGATATTATCTTCATCCATCCTTACTCTATCACCTCTCTTTCCGGAAGACGGTTAGAGGTTAGAGTAGTGATCAAGAAGGTAACTTGGGGCTTTGGTCTTTCTATATTTACTTATAAACAATCTATTTCATGATTAATGAAATTCTATGTTTGGCAAACTATATCTACTGTCCCGTTTTATTATGCATAGATATTGACCTTATAGTTATTATCAAATTACTATGAATTGATCGAGGAAAATCATGAGATAATTCATTTAGTAAAATAACTATTACACAAGTTCTTAATCAATGGGTTACACCAATAATTTGGATAATGACATTTTTCCGTTATTTGAGACTAGCACTTTGTGAACGTGAGTTGAGTCTCATCAATTTCAATGTATAGACATTAGCATACTTGAGTGGGTGCTCATAGTCGTTGAGTTCACTGAACTCCCTCGTCCTATAATCTCTAAGTGGTTTCCATTAATCGAGTAGAGATTCTATGATTATAGTTATACACCATTAGTTCTTAGGACCTAATACATCACTGCGACTTTATAAGAGGAGGACCAACTGTGCTGTGACCTGCCCCTGAGTCTCCTCGAAGACCGCTCCAAGGGCCAACGTTCGCACAGTCTACGATCTAGTGAGAGTCTGTGCATTGTAGTTAGAGATTTGACCTTTTGCTTAATTGCATGGATGTCGTATATGTTCTTCTAGTATATCGTCCAAGGAATTTTCAGCCGAAGTGGAAAGTATAGTGATTAGAGAAAGGAGTTTCACTAAGTCAAACACGACTGAACTTTATAGCTTTAGAACGATCGGATGGTTATCGAATATTACTAGAGGTCTCGGTGAACCAATGCGATGTGATCCTAACTAGTTCCAACACGAAGAATTGGAAGAAGAGAAAGCGTGTGAGTATAATAAAGTTGGTCGTGTTCAGAATGATAAGAATCATCATAAGGGAGTTGATTGAAGAGCTCATGATTTGGAATTGTAAGAAAAGAAAGAGAATAATTCGTTGGACAAGTCGAATTCCATGCATCCACGATTCTCGCCTATCTGACAGTTTTACCGTTTGAGTTATAACTCTCTCACCCGAAGTCAATTTAGATTGATTCAAAATTATTCTAATAGCTAACGGAAAGATCTAAAACTTTCATGTTTTTACCAAAGAGAGATTCGAAGTAAAACAATGACGAAATCGAGCTTGAACTACTTGTACGTGCACAACCAAAAGTGTCTACGCGAGTTTAGAAGAGTGATTGAGAAGTCGACTTGATGTTCAAGTTATTGAATTTATGCACATTTTTATTTTAGGATTTATTATGTTTTTATTATTTTAGAGTTCTTTTATGGTTAGGATTTTCTTATTTATTTGTTTCCTTATTATATTTTAGGTAAGAGTCCTTTTCCTTGTGAAAAATGAGTCTTTTTAGATCTTATAAATAGGGTTGCCGATTTGGCTTATTTTAATGAACGGGTTTTTAATGAAATTTTGAGATTATTCTTGTTTGGTTCATCAAGAACTTTTCGAACATATCGGAGGATTCCGTTTCTCCACCCCAACTTATCAATCGATCTTTCACAATCGATTGTGGCGTCTTCACATACCAAGGTTATTGCCTCTTTATAGGCAACGTGTTGCGGTTCCACCCTTTGATTCCTTCTTTTGGACGGTCCAGGATTTGATATCTGAAGTATTGATATCAGGTCTCGTCACATGGTTGATGTGGTTCATATCATTCTCCACCTCTTCAAAAGGATTCGCCTTCGAATCCGAACCTTCTATTTCTTCCTCTTCGACCTCGACCTCAACATTCTCAGTTACCTCTACCTCAACTAGTACATCACACTTCCTAAATCTGCTACAATGTTCTCATTCTCAAATCCTTGACGAGTATCTTCCTTTTCAAGTGGCGATAAAGAATCACCTTTCTCTTCAATTCCTCGTAGTCCGACCACAAATTCATGAATGGCTTGTTCAAACAATCTGAAGCAGCATGCCCAAAATCCAAACACCAAAAGCATTTAGTATCATAAATTGAATGAGATTGAGAAGAATAATAACCTCTTTCTTTAGGCTCATATGGAGGATTGAACGTGCCTCTCTTGGTATTGATTCCTTATCCCGGTTTGATGAAAACCTCCACCGTAATTTTCGACTCGACGATCTTCTTTTTTCTAACTTATTGGCATGGGATTAATGAACTGCGGACTTAGATGATCTAGGATGATCAACCAACTCTCGCTCGTAATACTCATAATGACCTCGTCTGGTCGATCGAACTGAACCCCTCGCCGCATATTAACATCTCCTGGTGTTGCAGCTGTCACACCATATCTTCCATCACTATATACCTCCTTATCACGATGAGGTACAACAGGTTGGTGAACATCACGTCGTACGTATGGCCCTCGAACATGTTGATCTTTGCATAGTTCCTTTAGTTGGGTAACATTTCTTTCCATCCGATCTTGGAGTTCCTGGAAGCGTTTTTCTATTGACGACATCCTACGTTGTTCAATTCTTTCTCCTTTATTACCGACCTTCTCAGACATGATCAAAGTATTCTTTTATTTTTTATTTTTTATTTTTCGTTTTTTTTGTTTAATTGACTCAGAAGAACTAACTTAGACTCTAGGAAACTTCAAACAAAAAATAAATTTTGAATTTTTTTTTTTTGTTTACGAAGACTTTAGACAACAAAACTCAAGAAAAGATGAGATAGACTAGATGACACAACAATAAACTTAAAGATAGGCGAACATGTTTTGGATGTTGGCTCTGATACCAACTGATACGAACCCCGTAGAACTTGTTACGGGACCCAAATACCTTACGCGGAAGCAAAATCGAAACATCCAAAAATAAAGATTCAAAAGGGTTGACCCGAATATATGTTTTGTCAAAGGGACGGTACTGTACACAAACTATAATTTATGGTTCTTGCACGCGGCACTTCATTTATATATAAGGATCATGACACGTAGTTTCTAGCCATCAATCATGGTTCATTGGGCATTAACCGATATCATCGACGATGAAGATTAAAATATGTTTTAATCTTAATCGGGACAATTGGGACGAGTCCGTAATCGAATAAATGATTACTCTAATCACAAAGAGTTGTGGGCCCATGACTAGCTTATACTTGAACCATTGAGGGTTATACGAGATGATTTCTTAATATGGTGAACTAAGAGTAATTAGTTGATCTTAGCTAAATCGGAGTTCAATATGATTGAATCTAAATTTCGCAATAGTTGATTATGAATTAGAAGAATAAGAGGAAAGCATTTTAATAGATTTCAAGTGGACTTTCTAAATTGAGATTTTTTTCCAATTTGGATTTCTAATTTGATAAGTTTACAAAAGTGGAAATTTTAAAAATGCAGTATAGTACTCGAAATGACGAGTAGATTATATCCTCACGAATATATAATTGTTATATTTTTCCGAGTTGCCATATGAGAGTTATTAGGAACCTAAGTATTAGTTCTAGAAGATTCCTAATGTAGCTACTTGAATTTTAGGTCGAGTAGAAGACTTGACCTATAAGTCAAATAACTCTATAAATAAGAGGCTTAGGGTAGAGAGAAAAACATACACAAAAAACAACACAACAACAAGCTCTCTTCTTTCTCTCTTTTTCGGCCGCCCCCCTCTCACCCTTCCCGATGTTGTCGCAGTAGTGCCGCCACTGTGCGTCGTCATGGTTGTTGCTGGAAGTCCTTTTTCCTTAGTTTTCTTCTTCCATTTATTTCACCTATTTAATTTAACCAATGGTTTTCTAGTGCAAGCTATTGGTGGATTAATAGGTGAAATCCAACTCCGACGAAGAAGATTAGCGTGGAATATCTCAACTAAGGACTTCTGTGAAACCACTGAGACTATGTTCTAAGAAGCTTACATTCAACGAGTAAGTAATCCAATCTCGTTTTATTAAGTAGATTATTATGATTACTTGACTATATGATTTGCATGATTTTATTTGAGTTAAAATAAATACATAATTAAGCATGCTAGTAGAGAATGACTTGTTTGATGAATTTATGTTCATAAAATTCGCATGATAGAAAAAATTTAAACTTCCACTGTGTATGCATGCTAGATTCCCAACAATTATATCAGCTATGCATTTATTAATTCATGCTTACTAACCAGAACACAAAGTTATTGCACGCGACGTTCAACTGTTGTGCAACCTAATATGAAAATTCACTCCATATGTGTATTAAAGTAGATCAAACATATAATACTAATCGAGATAGTTATATTTTTTGTATCTATACTTCCAACCTAAAATTATTTTAGCGATCAATTTTTTTCCACAAATTTAGTCCTCAAACTTATAATTTTTTTACACTTTGGTTGGGCTCAAGTTTTTCATTTAACTTTGATGGAGTTGTCACTTGCACCGCACGAGTTGACACACTCTCTCAGTCCATTTGACAGTCTAGACATAAGATGGAGTGACACATTATCTCTCCCCTTATAAAAACCCTAATTTCCCATAATTTTGCAAGTGCTTACCATGTCTTCTGTTTCATGCTATAGTTATTTTTTGGTTTGATTCATTCGTGATTCTCGGAATGTTAATTTCAATTTAGTTCAATGGAAAAAAGAGGTGCCTGTCTTTAAGTGTTATCTGTTTTTCATAGAATTTTTATGTCTTTTCTGCAAATACAAGAGGAGGGTTCATCCTCTGTTACTTCATCTTCACTCCAAATGTTTAAACCTATGATGCCGTTTTCACCTAGTTAAATGATCTCTCCATATCCATGGCTCAAGGATCTAAAGCCTAAAGAGATGTATAATAATCAAATTTCACGAAAATAGGAGGAGGTTTATAGGGAATTATGGAGAATTAGGGATTTTGGAGATACAAATACTAGGAGAAAATGTTGTGCCACACCAGCTCATGTTTAGACTTTCAAATGGATTGGGTATGTGTTCCAGATCTATTTTGACTGTTAGAGGAACGTCACATGCGACGCACGTGACAATTTTGTCCAAGTTAATCGGGAAACTTGATGGCCGAACGAAGACTGTCAAAAAGTGGTAAGTTTGAGGACTAAATTCGTAAAGGCGAAGTTTGAGTACTAAAATCATTTTAGGGGGCAAGTATAGGGACTAAAAGTATAATTATTCCACATTAATCACTAGTTCCAATCATAACAATATGTATTCACGTTACCATGCACCCATGTAACAAGTGTTAGTCCTGTTATTTCCATTGCATAAAACGGGTAATGAATTTATCAAAATGGTCGGATAAATTAGTTGGTGAAAAATACGAAAATATTAGCCGAGGCGAGTAAGCTATTTCCTTAAGATGAAATTGCCCCACTACGGTTCTTACAGTTATTTGACAATCGTCTCCCAAGATACAGCGGCTAAAATCATAATATAAACACTCAAATTTTCGAGTACAACAAACATTACTTTGTGTCTCAAACTTTCAGATCTAATACGGAAGAAACTATTCTACGAAGAATATTCCTGGGCAATAAAGAAAGAAGAGTTCCATAAAAAAAATTATGGAATTTATTTTATATATATTGTTAGGTTGATTCATGAGGGTTTAATTTATACATGTTCTAATGTTGTGACCAAAAAACACAACCTTTAGGAAAATGAACTATTGAAAAGGCACTACACCTTTTCATAAATGTCAAATACCTACTCACCCGAATAGTTGTTTAAACATCTTTCCAAAATTTGTTTTTCATTCATATTAAAATAACTTTATGGGTAAATTACACCCACACCCCTGAGGTATGCTTAAATAACTTTAAGGTCCCTGTGGTATCGATAATTACACTCATCCCCTTGAAACGTAGTTATAAACTCTAATGGGATAATGCATTGGATACGCTATTACAATAGAGTTCTAATGGACTATTGGTTTCAGGAAGTGGTGGAGACAACAAAGAGTTATGGTTAATTTAAGAAATATTGGGGGGAGTCATGTCACCCTATAACTCCCCATAACTCTATGTTATCTCCACCACTAGCTAAAAGTAATAGTCCATTGGAATCCTATCGGAATAATGTATCCAATGCATTATCCCGTTAGAGTTTCTAACTACGTTTCAGGGGGTGAGTGTAATTATCGATACCATAAGGACCTTAAAATTATTTAAGCATACCACAAGGGTGTGGGTGTAATTTACCTTAATTTTATTTCAATAAAATTTTCCACAACCCCTCACATGAATGAAATTAACGAAAAATGATAGATTGTATCGAGAGTTCAATTGGAACTATTGCACTGGGATAGGTAGAGGAAAATTACACTTTATGTCCCTAAACTTTACCACTAAAACGATTTATGTCCTCAAATATTTTAATCCACGAAACATGTCCTAAAACTTGCCACTTTTGATCAATTTACGTTAGGCCGTTAACGTCGTCAGCCAACTTCGACGAAAATAACACGTGTGGCTCTCGTGACGTCTATATGGCCGTTAAATATGACGTGGAATAACTACCTACATCGATCTGGCGAAATAAAAAGACGTGGAGAGTGACACGTAACTCTCTTCCTTTATTTCAATCTCACCAACACTCACGTTTCATTACAACAAAATTTATTGAAACATAAAGCAAAAACCCTACCCCCAAATTACCTATAGGAAGCTTAAGACTGAGGTGAAATTCCGCAACAAAATTGCCCAACCCTAATTTCGCAGAGTTTCGAACATTTGTGGAGCTGGGACATCAGAATCGAGCAACAATTTTTTATTTTGAGTAAGTTTCTTCAAAGTTAATATCTTTCAACTTTGATTTTGGGATTTTGGGAGGTGTGTGGTATTTTTGACTTCACCCAAAGCAGCGCGGCGTCTTGAAGGGAAGAACTCTTGGAATGTAAGAAAGTCTGGATTTTTTATGGGTTTATGACTTCGAGTTTGGCATGGATTTGACCAAGAATGTAGATCGGAATGAAAATTTGAGAGTGTGTTGAGGAGATTGAAAGAGATTTTGGAATTGGATGGCTAGGGTTTATGAGATGAACCGTGAAGTGTGATTTGGGAGAGTGGGGTAGAAATGTGAGGGAAAATTAGTACATTTGTTTGCCAGGTCAACATTTCAATGCCATATGTTATTCCACGCCACATTTAACGGCCAGATAGACGTCACGTAAGCCACACGTGCTATTTCCGTCCAAGTTTGTTGATGATGTAACGGCATAACATAAATTGATCAAAAGTGGCAAGTTCGAGGACTTATTTCGTGGATTAAAATATTTCAGGACATAAATCATTTTAGTGGTAAAGTTTAGGGACATACAACTGTAATTTTTCCGGATAGGTAGCTTATAGCTTTGAACCTTCCTTAATGATATACCATCAGATTTACTTGGCTAATTAGTGAACGTGATGCGATGTTTTGAACTATCCGTCTTTTGTGTAAACAAAGACAATGATATCCACACAATAGTTTTCCCACATTTCATCAGTTCTCATGGTTGTGTCCATTTTGGTCCTGGAGCACATCTTGGATTCATAAGTGTTTGTCATTTTGAAGAGGCTCACACTTCTGCATTTAGATTGGTGATGTCCTATTAAAGGTATCGTGCCAATACTTCATCATTTTTTTCAAGGTTTTGGAATTATTAAAAGCTTTCGCTAAATGTTTACCACTGAAATGAGTTGGAAATATATAATTCCATAGAATATATACTCCTTAGTGCATCACTGAATTTCCATAGCTTAGTTGTCCTTTTTGAACCAGTTCTTGGGATCCAGTCATCATGGTTGGGTTACCAGTTATATATAATTACCACTTTAAAAATTCTTAATTTGTGGGTTTAATCTCACTCTCCTATACATGCAAGGTGTTTGATATGTTTGACTTTTCGTAGCGGATCCGCTATTAACCATTGATTTTCATAATCTATGTTAATTATTTATGTTGAGATGAATTGCCAAACATGGTCTTATGTGTATGACAAATGTGTCGATATTTGTATTATACATGTCGTTTGTGTCTTTCTCATAATCGATTCTCTATTGAAACTTATTATAATTGCAGGCATTGACTCAGTCCGACAAGAACATCCTCCAACAATTTTATCACTGATTCGGTCCAACAAGAACATCCTCTAACAATTTTATAAAGTTTATTCAACTTCTTTTCTAACTTTATCTAAAACTATATATTCAAATTTCACCATGAATCGAGCTATTAATTTTTCTTTGAGGATTTCCAAGTTACATAATCTTAGTGGACTCATATGTCCAATATACTTTTCTAATACAATTGAGATTTCTTTAATGGAATCCATTTGTAGGCAATACTTAGATTACCTAAGAACCCTTATAATATCATTGAATGATTATGTTTTATCAGATTACATATCTACTAGTTTGCAGTTCATTATACTGTCAAACTATGCAAACAAATTTGTAATTAAACCATTATTCATCATTATTTTTGGCAAAGTAAATACTTGGTATTTAAACAACTTGATCAATTATCTAGTATTATCTCAACATGAGACTTTCAATAAGACTATATTTGTCTTGGTGAATTTAATCTATGACATTACATCGTCTAGACCCATATCTTTCATATCAAACCATTTTATCGATATTTTCTCAATGTTCAAGATACTATCATGACAATGATCTCATGATTATAAACATCATCTTCTAATTTAAACACACTTGTCATACTCGTTAATACAATGATTATTTGATAACACAATTTTATCAAATATTACTTTACAATGACATAACGAGTTTCAATATCGTGTTATAAATCATCAATATTTTCTATAGCTGCTAACGTAGCTTTATAGGATCACACTTTTAATCCTTCTTTTCAAAAAACCATCTAAACCTTAATGGTTTACTACTTGGAAAAAGACAAACTAACTTCCAAGTACATTCATCCAATGTCGACAATGTTTCATTAATTGTCATTATTCCATTTATAACTCATAAGTTATAAAATCAAATCAAAGTCAAAAGAATTGATTTTTTTATTGGTCATCTTGGTTGTTCATCACATTAATAGAACAACTTGCACATATCTTAGCTTTATTGTTCATCACTTTAATGTCTTACCTCTTGCCCATATTTATAATTTCTTTTATTTAGAAGTTATTTATTTTCTTTCTTTACAAGAAAATACAATATAATTTTGAATAAAGAGTGTCTATATTGTGCACAATTACTATTTGCATATTCAATAATTACGCACTTATGTATTTTAAGCCTTTAAACTTAGGTTCTTATTTCTTGGCCTAAAACACCCCCATATGTCTTAAAATTCAATAATTTAGTTAACTCGAGATATCTAATTTCCCCCGCAAACTTTAGAGTGTGTATTCTAGAACTTATCAATATGATATCCATAAAATTTTTCCAAGAGTTTGAGTACCCATTTTTAATTCATTTGTCAAAGTTGGTTTTTTATTCACATAGCATTTAAATGTTTTGAAATCTTTATTTTTATTTCATTAATCGGGATACACAATGCAACAAAATACGTTTCTCCTTTAATTTAAATCACCATTATGATTTAATTGCAGAAGCATTGTATTTCTTTATCTCAAGAAAACCCAAAAGATAATTCTTTTTAGATACATAAATCTTGTCAATAAACAAGAGAATATAATATCTCCAAATCGTGGTTGATATCCACTAATCAAAATTACAATTAGAATGTTCAAATTGTAATCTTAACCGCTCATAACGTAGGACTGTATGTCCTCAATATGCTGTTCAAAATTCAGCACTATCCAACAATTGAATTCTTTGAAACAAGCTGTCGAGTAGGTTGCTGAAGGTTTTCCGTTCAAAAGCAGCACTTGCTGTTTAATCACATATTAGATATTTAGGTTTTCAAAACCCGATCTCCATTGTTCACAATTTATATCAATGTTTTATTAACATGATATCCAAAAATAATATTGATCCAATGGTTCGATGTTCTTTAACATTCTTTTGGCATACACTGCTCATGCGCTCTTTCAAAATTGAGCTTCTCTTTCTTTCCATTTCATTTCAATCATGCTTTTAATTTCACAATAGCATGAATTTAACATGCATAAACATAAGGTTTGAGCCGTGAACATGACTTTTATACTATTTAACCGTAGAAAGAAGTAATAGGTCAAACATACCTCATCATTACAATATAACATATACATGAGCATAATAATAAAAATGAAGTTTGAACTTACTATATCATAGCATAAATTATTTCATTATCCAAAATAATGAATTAATATCACATAAACCATGAAAGAATAGACGAGCTATTTCATGTAATTAACATAATATACATACCACGAGATTTTAAGGAATGAAAGTTAAATTTGTCCTTATACATTAATAAGATAATCCAATCCTTCCATAGATTCAAAATTATGTTTTATCCGTATAGACTGAAATTAGTCCATATTCTATAGATAAAATCATACAATGATATAACATGATCGCATAGATACTAAAAAGTAAGTAACATACATTATCATTTATTAACTTATTATGTTTTATGTTTTTTTATATAATTGACTATGATTTCATTTTATCACTACTCACTTATGTAATCAGTCAATATTTATTTTTATTTTTATTTTTATTTTTATTTTGGTATTTCTAAATAATCATATTAACATGATAACGTTCACTTACTATTCATGGTATGTCACTAAAAAACTTTATTATGAGTTTTGTATGAAATACGTTTTATTTAAGAATTTAAGAAAATAAACTTCGACTTTCGAAATAAATTATAATATATGAAATTATTATCATACTTTTAATATAGCATAATATTAATAATAATTAGTTTGAGTTTACATTATTTTATTTTCATATTTGTGCAATTTACGTGATAAAAATTATATGAGAACTAATTTAAAGTTTGGAACTGCTTTAGGTATCTAATGTTTAACTTAAAATAAAATGATTTATTTTAAAATAAACTAGTATTCACCCGTGCGATGCACGGGGCGACATATTTTTGACTGAAAATACATGTCTCAAAAATAAATTTAAGCAGATAACAATTATTACGGTCACTGAATCTAAGTACATAACGTAATCGACCAACGATAATAAAAATATGTTATAAGTGTCATGTTCTTCATAGTTATAATATAAGAATACTATTAAAATATCAGTATATCGTCAAAAATAAATCTTAAAGATAATAAGAACTGCACCGAGCACCATAGGGAAATGACTGAAAATAACATCGCACCGGGGAAAATATATAGTTAAGAAACACCTGCAAAAGAATAAGTTCTTTAAAAATAAAATAAAAAGCATGTTACATGAATAAATGATAAATATGAATATATTTTCTACCTTCAAATTCGATGAAATACTTTCTTGTACACGACATTTCTAATAACATTGGTGAGTTCACCCGAATCCGACTTGATGAATATCTTAATGCCACCTCTGCTCTTAACTCTGGACACTGCAACATATAGTTGACCATGGCTGAAGACAGGCCTAGAAAGATACAAACCAACATGCGAAAGAGTTTGGCCTTGGCTTTTATTTATCGTCATTGCAAAAGAAACAATCAACGGAAATTGTCTTCTCTGAAATTTAATTGGCAGTCCGGAGTTAGATGGTATTAAAGTCATCCGAGGAATGAACACCATGTCACCGATATTTTTTCCGGAAAGAATTTTGCAACTCAGAACGTGAATGCCAGTTCTAATAATTTGAAGTCTGGTACCGTTGCACAATCCTCTAGCTTGATCGATGTTTCTTATTAGCATAACGGGTGCACCAACCTTGATCCTCAACGCATGAGAAGGAACTCCGGAGCATCTTATTGTGTTGAGGAATTCAGTCGAATAAATTTCTGCATTATCCTCCGTTGTGTGCTCGTCCCTACACATACTATCTGAGCTCAGGTACACCTTCTCCTCTCCTGGAAGGAGAGACATTAAGTGATCGTTCACAGACTCGACGCATTCATTAGTTGATGCAAAAATTGCCCTCCCTTGAAAATAATCTCGATCGTACATGTTACTCAACAAATCCGGGTAAACGAATTCGAGTAGGTCTCTGAATGGATCTTCTGAATCACCAATCAACATGTCATCTGGAATCTCTATCGAAGCTTCACTATCAGTGTCTTCCCCATTACCAACATTCAGTATCCAGTCTCCAAATTCTTTTATCTCATCCACATTAGATGGAGAAGAACATGACTGCAATCTCATGTTCTTAGTCAACTTCATGACACGACAGAAATTCCACAGCGGAGAGGAGTTTATCGTAGCATGTACTATGTCCTGCCTTGATGCTTTGAGTACAACTGGTAAAATCTGCCTAAAATCACCTCCAAGAACAACCACCTTACCACCAAAGGGTTTGTCAGCCTGTAATATTGACTTCATTGTCTTGTCAAGGGCTTCAAAACAGTATCTATGCATCATAGGAGCCTCGTCCCATATAATAAGCTTTGCCCTTATGAGCAACTCTGCCTGTGGACTTTGTTGCGATATGCTGCAGGTGGAACTCTCATGTACATTTATGGGTAGTCCGAATCGAGAATGAGCTGTTCTTCCACCGGGGAGCAATAACGATGCTATACCACTCGATGCAACGTTAATTACAATCTCTCCCTTCGAACGAACTGCAGTCGAAAGAGTTTTCCATAGAAACGTCTTTCCTGT